>NW_017971544.1:0-190971 GCF_001883845.1 Diplodia corticola
GGGGGGGGGGCATCGGCAGGGCTGCGCGCCGGACGACGTAGACGCGAGGGGTCTGTGGGGGGGTGTGTGCCTTTGTCCTTGCGCCTGGGGAGAGGAGGTGTGCGGGGTGGAGGCTGAAGGCAGTGTGCATGCGCGTGCAGACTGGATCGGGCTCTGGTGAGAGGGGGGGAATCTCGTCACAGTACTGGGGAGGGAACGGGAGAGAATTCGTGAGGGCTAATACGGCTGCTTGGCGCAAACAGGACGTTGTTGACGGGCTCGACGGGATTGGCGCACGCGAAGGACCTGGTGTCGGCGTACAAGCAGGGGAAGATCGCGGACATGACGCCGGATCTGTGGAAGGCGAAGAAGATAATCGACTCGACGCTTCACCCCGGTGAGTGTGCACATATAGCCTCGAGAGCACGGAGGGGGGCTCGAAAGTGCGGAGTGTGTTCGAAGCTGACTGCGCGCGGCAGATACGGGCGAACCGGTCTTCCTTCCTTTCCGCATGTCTTGCTACGTAATGTCCAATTTGGTGGTGACGGTGGGCATGCTGACGCCTGGCTTGGGGGTATGTATACTGGGAGTGCTCGAAATGGCTTGGAACTGACGGTGTTGAATCCTGTAGACGGCGGGAACCCTGGGATGGCAAATCGCCAACCAGTCCCTGAACGTTGCCGTGAACAACGCCAACGCCAACAAGTCGACGCCTCTCTCCGTCAGCCAGATCGCGAAGTCGTATTTCATGGCCGTCGGCGCCTCCTGCGGTGTGGCGTACGGCCTCAACTCCATCGTCCCCCGTCTCAAGCGCGTCTCGCCGACCACGCGCACCGTGCTCGGGCGCCTGGTCCCGTTCGCGGCGGTGGTGTCGGCCGGCGTGGTCAACGTCTTCCTCATGCGCGGCGAGGAGATCCGGCGCGGCATCGACGTCTACCCCGTGCTCAGCGAGGAGCAGAAGAAGAAGGCGGAGGAGGCGGGCGACGAGGAGGCGCAAAAGAGCCTGGGCAAGAGCAAGACGGCGGCGAAGCTCGCGGTGGGCGAGACGGCGCTCAGCCGCGTCATCAACGCGACGCCCATCATGGTGTTGCCGCCCCTCATCCTGGTCAGGATGCAGCGCACCGACTGGCTGAAGCAGAGGCCGCGGATGGTGCTGCCTATCAACCTCGGCCTGATTCTGACCACATCGCTGGTCGCTCTGCCCTTCGCGCTCGCCGTGTTCCCGCAGCGACAGGCGATCAGCGCAAAGAAGCTCGAGCCTGAATTTTGGGAGCAGGGCGGCAAGGACGGCATGGTCGAATTCAACCGTGGCATGTAGATTTTGGTGAAAAGCGCGGCATCTTAGAAGAAGAAGATCAAAGAGAAAGAGAGAAAGAGAGAAAACGGTTCCGAATTAGGGACATAGATTGGAACACGATTCTCACGGAAAACGGTAAATCAGGATTCATTTGTTAGCCAAGTCGAATCAGATCCGACGTATGACACAGAGAAACTAGGCGTTGGAGGAGTAGAAGCCAGATGTCACGACCGCTCGGGTTTTCGAAAGCGGTAGAAGCATGATGATACGCGCCCAAGCTTCTGAGCAGGCAACGCCATTATCATTGGCGGTGAGCGGCGCCGGTGGTGCCGTTTCGGGCAGGCGGTCAGCAGCCAGATGTCCAGGTGTCCTCGAATTGACAATGTGGCCCTTGGTTCTGCCGCCTAGGTTAACCATAGAAACACCCGCCGTGTCCTCACCGTCGCTGACCATTCCCTTGTGCATCCAATTCCCCGGCGGAGCTCGTGTCTTTTACTTCTGTTTGTCCTCTACTCCATGCCCGCACTTTTAATTTAGAGACAACTCCCCGCCCGCCAGCTTTTGCTTATCGAGCATATCCCACCCCGTCTGGAGCTTCCGAACAGCTTCGAAGCCAGCTCCCTCTCATTGCTCTCCAGCACAACATGGCGCCACCAGGCCGCCGGCGCTTCGGTGCCCTCACCGTCGTCCTTGCGCTCTTCTGCGTCTTCGCCAGCACCGCCCACGCCGCCTCAGCCGTCCTGGGCGTCGACCTCGGAACCTCGTATCTCAAGGGCGTCCTCGTCAAGCCCGGCATTCCTCTCGAGGTCGTCCTCTCCAAGGACTCGAAGCGCAAAGAGGCGGCCGCCGTCGCTCTCAAGACCCCCCGCACGCCTCTGCAAGCCGCAGGCGCAACCTTCCCGGAGCGCGCCTATGGCGGCGACGCTCTCGCCCTCTCCGCCCGCTTCCCCGCCGACGTCTACCCGAACCTGAAGCCCCTGTTGGGCGAGCGCATCGCCGCCGAGGGCGGCAGCCCCGCCGCGCAAGAATACCAGCGGCTGCACCCGGCCGTGGACATGGTGGGCGTCGAGGGCCGCGGCGGCACCGTGGGCTTCCGCAGCCCGAGCTTCGAGGCGGACGCGGCGCCGTTCGGGGTCGAGGAGCTGCTGGCCATGCAGCTGCAGAACCTGCGCGAGAACGCCGAGGAGATGGCGGGCGCCGGCGCGCGCATCACCGACGCCGTCATCACCGTGCCCGCCTTCTACACGGCCGCCGAGAAGCGCGCGGTTGAGCTGGCGGCCGAGCTGGCGGGCCTGAAGGTCTTGGCCCTCGTCAGCGACGGCGTCGCCGTCGGCCTCAACTACGCCACCAGCAGGACTTTCCCCAGCATCAGCGAGGGCGGGAAGCCGGAGTACCACATGGTCTTCGACATGGGCGCCGGCTCGACTACCGCGACTGTGCTGCGCTTCCAGGGCCGCACGGTCAAGGACGTGGGTCGGTACAACAAGACGGTTCAGGAGGTCCAGGTTCTGAGCTCTGGTTGGGATAAGAACCTCGGAGGTGACTCGCTCAACGAGCTGATCGTCGAGGACATCATCGAGCAATTCGTTGAGAAGCCCGAGGCAAAGGCGGCCGGCGTGAAGGCCGAGGATGTCAAGAAGCACGGCCGTACCATGGCGAAGCTGACCAAGGACGTCGAGAAGGTCCGTCAGGTCCTCAGCGCCAACCAGGAGTCCAGCGCCAGCTGGGAGGGCCTGTACCAGGATGTGGACTTCAAGTACAAGATCAGCCGTACGCGTTTCGAGGAGCTGGCCGCCCAGCATGCCGTTCGCGTCCAGGCCCCCGTCCAGCAAGCCCTTGACGCGGCCAACCTGACCTTCGCCGACCTGGACTCTGTCATCCTCCACGGCGGTGTTGTGCGCACCCCGTTCGTTCAGAAGACCCTGGAAGGACTTGCGGGCGATGCGTCCAAGCTTCGCAGCAACGTCAACGCCGACGAGGCTGCCGTTTTCGGCGCTGCCTTCAAGGGTGCCGGTCTTTCTCCCAGCTTCCGCGTCAAGGAGATCCGCGACAGCGACACTGCCAACTTTGCCGTCAACATGAAGTACATGTGGAACTTGAAGGAGCGCAACCAGAAGCTCTTCTCTCCCTCTTCTCGCACGGGCACCGTCAAGGAGATGCCTTTCAAGATGCTTGGGGACTTCGAATTCACCTTGAGCCAGGAGACCCGCAAAGACCACCAGGAACCCGTCTTGAGCGTTCGCACTGGAAACCTCACGGCTGTTGTTACCGACTTGATTGACAAGGAGGGCTGCAACCGGGATGACATCAACACTAAGTTTTCTATCAAGCTCGACCCCGCCACTGGCCTTCCGGAGATTGTCAAGGCCGAGGCCAGCTGCGAAGTTGATGAGGCTGAGAAGAAGGGGAGTGTTGTCGATGGCGTCAAGGGTCTCTTCGGTTTCGGCTCCAAGGACGGAAAGCAGGAACCTCTCAAGGAAGGTGAGGAGGATGAGACCACCGAGACTGTTGAGCCTGAGACTTCGTCTTCGTCGGCTTCCAGCTCGTCCACTTCAGAGAGTGCCAAGGCGAGCGAATCTGCCGAAGTCAAGACCCCCAAGAAGAAGGTTGTTACCAGCAGCATCCGCTTCAGCACCTCTCGCGAGGGCTTCGAGAAGGTCACGAAGGAGGAGATGAAGCGCATGAAGAATCGGTAAGTTTATCAAACTCTGGGTAGTGATTGAATAATTTTCTGACGAGATGATAGCCTCGTCTCTTTCGACGCTTCTGACAGGGCTCGTATTGCCCGCGAGACCGCACTCAACGAGCTCGAGGCTTTCACCTACCGTTCTCGAGACCTCCTCGAGGAGGAGGGTTTCCTTGCCGCCTCCACCGACGCCCAGCGTACGGAGATCCAGGCCAAGCTTTCCGAAGTCAGCGATTGGCTGTACGGCGACGGCTCCGACGCCGACGAGAAGACACTCAAGGACAAGCACGCCGAGCTGAAGGGCCTCATCAACCCCGTCGTCACCCGCAGAGACGAGGCGCGCAAGCGGCCCGACGCAGTCGAGAACGTCAAGAAGGCCCTCGACCAGACCCAGAGCATGATCAAGTTGATCAAGGAGACGGTCGACAAGGCAGCTGAGGCCAGCTCCTCGGCCGCCGCCGCCGCTTCAGCCGCCTCCGCCTCCGCCTCGTCCTCTTCGCCCACCCCCGCCGCCGAATCTTCCGGCGAAGCCGACCCGCTCGCCGACCTCGAAGAAGAGGAGAACGCTTCGCCGTCCAGCGCCGCCGAGGATGCTCAGGCGACGGAGCAGCCCGCGTTCCTGTCGCCGTACACGCAGGCGGACCTGGACGAGCTGACCAGGGCCTTCGAGGACGCGAGCGGGTGGCTGGACGAGAAGCTGGCGGCGCAGGACGGGCTCGCGGCCACGGAAGACGCCGTCGTGTCGACGGCGGAGCTCGAGCGCAGGGCCGACGAGCTGAACAGGGTGTCGGTGGAGCTGCTGCAGCGGAAGCTGAGGATGCCTGCTGGTGGCGGCAAGAAGTCGTCGTCGGGGAGCAAGAAGAGCGGGAGCGATAAGAAAAAGAATAACAGCAAGGCGAAGGGGAAGAAGGATAAGAAGGCGGAAAAGGCCGAGAAGGCTGCCGCTGAGGAGGAGGTGAAGGAGGGTGGTGGCACCACGCCTGAGCATGAGGAGTTGTAAGTAGGTATAGGGAACGATGGCATGGCCGTGAGAAGAAGAAGAAGGACGGTTGATGGCTTTGGACAGAAGAGGGGATTCAGTCGGGGCGGAGTCGTTCGGTCCCCGTGTGGTTGGGGCTGGACTTGATGATGCATACAGGCCTCGGAGTTTTTACTCGCTGCTATGGTTTTTTTTTACTATCGTTTTGAATTTTTTTCGATAAAAAAAGAATTGGCTATTTCTCTTTTTGTCTGACAGGACTTGTTCGTGTGTTCATGCCTGTGATGAAAGTAGGGATGTGGTGGTGGTTTCGAAACAAGTGATGTGCCTGCGCCAATTGGCTGGTGATATTAAGTCAAGAGGTCACCTGAATCGCCCTACCGGATTATCCTCACTTATAGTAAGCATGTGGTCTTTTCCAATTCTCCATTCATGGTGATTCCTAGTACTCTCTGGAATACGTTCTCTCGAGCTGGAATCCAGAGTCAACGTAAACCACTTCCGCCTTGTTGACATACTACGTACCAGGCGGTCTCCAACACAAAAAGGAAAGAAACAATCGGCAATCGTGTTGCGATTCGGCATCAAACGTCAATGGTGGCGGCTCTTGAGCATTAAACACAAACGTTGCCGGTCCTTCCGCATCGTGGGAGAAATGCTGGGGGGTCTGCTGACGTCCGGCAAGGTATCAGGTCTTGAGCGGGAGGGAACAGTAAATGCATTCATGGTTTTATGCAGGGAAAAAGAACCAAGTCGTTGTGAATCATCAACGCAAGTGTTGGGTACGCTCTGGTCCGCGTCCATGAGTAAGGTGTATTACTTGCATGAGGTGGGGAGGGGCCGGTTTTATACTACGTCGACGCGCTCTCATTGAAGAAGCGGTGGATACGTGCGGCGTAAGCGGCGCGTGGAAGGCGGGAGGACGGTGCGTACTTGCTCTCGTGATCACCCCATACGCGCGGTGATGGGCTCGTGAGGAAAGCGCCTGAGCGGTCCATTCAGTTGGTCTTCTGCTCGAGTCATCTGTATAGTTGCGTGCTTTGACCTTTTTCTTGAAAGATGGAATAAAAAGGGCTGCAGTACCTGAGAAGGATAGCACAGATCTACTGGCATCATGCATTTGTACTAGTGGATGGTTTCCCCATACTTTCTTCGTCTCCGTCCTCTTCGATTACCTTCACTACTCGCAGCTGAGCTCCACCTGCACGAATAATCAGTATGACCGCAACCGCCACCATAATTATATAATGCTCGGCCTCAGCATTTGGGAGACCATCGTCACAGGCCTCTTCATGAGACAATGATAAGCAACCTTTCTTCGAGTCGTCTTGTACCCTGGTGAATCTTCGAGTATATGCAGAACAGAGTCTCGAAAGTGACTCGATAATCTATCTACACAAAGGAGTATTCTTGCGTTGGGATGAATCCGATTTCTTGATGTTAGACTTTGCTGAACAGGTGCTGTAATTCTGGAACTTGAGGGAGCGCCAGCAGGCGCAGTCTGTCGATGCAGGTGTCCACGCGGCCCACACGTACGAATGCCGTGGTCATTTGCCTAGTATGATTCAGTGGTGGCGTTATCATAGGAGAGATTGCCAGGTCCAGCTAAGTATCTTGTTTGACGATTTCGCTGCACGAAAGCGTCTATCATTTGACTTGTGTCAAATGAAAATAAATTGATGTTATTGTATTTTGACAAATTGCAAACCATGGGAAGAAACAAAGACAGCCGTTGCATTTTAATGTGCTGGCAAGGCGTTGAGCTTGGTTCATCTAGTGTCAGACGGAAGAGCGGAGGACGCGTCGAGACGCGACGGAAGGAAAGCGCGACGGGGCAGGCGGGGCAGCCGCGGAAGGTGGGGCTCGCTCGCGTCAACATGCCAGGGTCGCTTACGTATCGATAACGGTAGCGCGAAAAATTACCCTTCGCCTGGACGATCCAGGACTCGGCGCGTCACCTTCGCTCGTAAGGCGCCGCCATTCTCTCTTTTGCACTCTGCACGATCTTTCCAAGCAGCAACCATGGCCGACCACGAGCAAGATGAAGCCGACCGCCCCGTCAAGCGCGTAAAGCTCTCCGGAGACGAGGGCGCCACGCCCGACGCCGCAATGACCGATGCGCCTGCGCCTGCGCCTGCCGCAAAGACCACCGCCAGCTCCGCCGACAGCGAACAAGCCGAGAAATCAGCACTGGAGGAGCAGACTGACAAGGAGGAGCGCTTTGGTATCACCGCCTTTGCCAACACTAGCATCCCTGGATTCTCGGGCATTCTGAAGCAGCGCTATGTCGACTTCATGGTCCATGAGATTCTCCCCAACGGCCAAGTGTGTCACCTCGAGGACGATATCGGTATGACTGCTGTGAGCGCGAAGAAGGAGAGTGGAGACGATGCGGAGCCGGAAAAGCTGTCTGGGGAGCAAGCTGAGGAAGCTGCGAAGCTCTCTGACGAGAATCTCGACACTCTGCACAACATCTTCGGCGAAGAAAAGACGCGGGGCATAACGGGCCTGAACAAAGCCGCTCTCATGAACCCAAGCCGCAAAGCTGCGCAGTTCAAGCCCATCTACTCCGACCCTGTCACCGACAAGATGGCACGTCAACGCGCCCACGAATGCATCCGCGAAATCTTCGCTGGCCGCCTCGTTACCTCGACCCAGGACAACAACGTCATCAAAGTCAGTGCAAGAGGAAGGGCCGGGCAGAATGGTGGCGATAACAGGAGCAACGGTCCTCGTCGCAAGACCTTTGACGAAATGGGCGGGGACAACCTACACTTCACCTTGTACAAGGAGAACAAGGACACCATGGAGGTGATCAATCATCTGGCTGCGCAGTTCAAGACTATCCCTAAGAAGTTCAGCTTCGCTGGAACCAAGGATCGCCGCGCAGTCACTGTTCAGCGGATCAGTGTCAAGAGGGTTCGTCCAGAGCACGTGGCGCACATTGCACGCGGACTGTTCAATGCCCGCATCGGCGCGCTTTCATACCAGCCCAAGGACATCTCTCTCGGAGACCACAGCGGCAATCAGTTTACCATTACGCTTCGTGACTGCCACTTCCAGGGTGAGGACGGCATGGACTTTACCCAACGCCTGGAGCTCGCCAAGGATATCGTGGCGAAATCCACTGCCGCATTCCAAACGGAGGGCTTCATCAACTACTTTGGACTTCAACGCTTCGGTACCTACGACGTGAGCACAGACAGTATCGGAAAATACATGCTGTCCGGAGACCTCGAGAAGTCTGTCGATTTGATTCTCGCGTACAGTGATGAAGCCTTGGCCGCGGCACAGGATCCCGAGACCAAGGCCCGCATCTCCGAGGATGACAAGAAGCGTGCTCTCGGGCTTCACAAGTGGAAGACGGAGAGGAACGGCAAGGCGGCGCTCGACCTGATACCGTTCCGTTTCTCTGGCGAGCGCGGCATCATCAAGCACCTCAACACGGTCAGAAAAAACGGCGAGTCTTACGAGAATGACTTTCAGGGCGCTCTCGGAACGCTGCCCAAGAACCTCCGTGGTATGTACGTTCACGCTTACCAGAGCATCGTCTGGAACGTGGCAGCAAGCGAGCGCCTGTCTCGCCACGGTGCGAAGGTCATTCCCGGTGATCTCGTTCTCGTATCGGAGCACAAAGACAAGGAAGCCAAGAAGGAAACGGAAGTCCTCGACGAAGTCGACGAGTACGGAGAGGTCGTGATCAACCCACAGGGAGACAACGCCGCTTCTGCATCGGGCGACTTCGAGCGGGCTCGTGCACTGACGGTCGAGGAGGCCAGCAGCGGCCTGTACTCCATCTTCGACGTCGTCCTGCCGCAACCCGGCTGGGACATTGAATACCCGAAGAACGACATCGGACAGTTTTACTCGGAGTACATGCTCGACCCCAAGCGCGGCGGCGGCGTCGATCCCCACAACATGCGGCGCAAGTGGCGCGACATCAGCTTGCCGGGCGGCTACAGGAAGCTCATGGCCAAGTCGCTCGGGGCGGTCGGCTTCGAAATCAAGACGTACAGGTCGGACGAGGAGGAGCTGGTCGAGACGGATCTCTCCAAGCTGGTCAAGGAGGGAAAGTCGGTCACGCTGGAAGACACGAAGAAGAAGATGATGCGCGCATACAGCGAGAGGCCTGCCGCGGCCCCGGCGGACGCGGACGCAGAGGAGAAGATTGCTGCCGTCTTGACGTTCCAGCTGGGTAGCAGCACCTACGCTACCATGGCGTTGAGGGAGCTGATGAAGGGAGGCACGGAGGCTTACAAGCCTGACTTTACTCGCTGAGCGACGGTGGCTCGCACGCACGCCGATATTTTTTTCTTGCAAATCATGGCACATAGGGATGATCATAGTATAGGGATATAGCACTAAAAGGTTGCTGTGGATCGTCATGGCACAAGGAAGGATATAGCACGGAAATATCTACTACGGATTAGCATTCTCAATCGAGATGATATAATGTT
This sequence comes from Diplodia corticola, assembly GCF_001883845.1. Taxonomy (NCBI): domain Eukaryota; kingdom Fungi; phylum Ascomycota; class Dothideomycetes; order Botryosphaeriales; family Botryosphaeriaceae; genus Diplodia; species Diplodia corticola. The sequence goes on from NW_017971544.1 coordinate 9,399, forward strand.
CACCTCCGACTACTTGATTGATGCATATGAATAGACGCTAGCTTCCTGACGTTCCAAAAAAGGAGCTCCCAACATTCCCGGCTGCCCATGATGTCGTGCCACCTTGCGCTTTGCTTCCAAACCGTCCTTTAACCACCTGTCCACAACCACCAACACGTCAACCTCCAAAAAAGGCAGCCTTTCCATCAGCCTCCCGCCCTCCTCCCCGGTCCGTCCAGAAGCCCCCCCAAAGGGCAAAAAGACAAAAGAATGAACTCGCCAGTGGTTAAGCTGCCTCCACTGGGAGTTGAACCCAGGATCTTCGCATTGCATATTGTTGGGAAATACAAGTGCGACGCGTTACCACTGCGCCATAGAGGCCCGAGGAGCGTCGAGAGATTTCCCGGCTCCCAGGATCAAGGCGAGCTGGCATTCGAGACCGGCTGCTGTGCTTATGTACTTTGGGGTACGTTTGTCTAGCAGGCCTGGCTCGCGGGGGGGGCGAGTGGCGGCGGATGATGATGCGCGAGGCGGGTTGGAGAGAGGAAACGCAGCGGGGAGAGGGGGGTGTGTGCGACGGGGGAGTTACGGTGTGGAGGAATGCAAGGGGGGTGGTGGTGAGGGCTGCTGGGCAGCAGCAAGCAACATGTCGGACGAGGGGAACGGAAAGAAAAAAAAAAGAGGGAAAAAGCGAATGGGGGCGCGCTTTCTCTCGCTCGCTTGCCCGTTTTTTTTCCTTTTCGTTCGTGTCCGCTGGAGAACTCGACAGCTCGACACGCTCGTGCTCGGCTCGCTGCGCACCTCGCCACGACGGCGTTTGTCGAGGAGGAGGAGTGAGGAGGGCGTCGCTCGACTTTGTCTGCTGCGGAAACGGGTGATTGATCAGGACCTGCGTCGCCGCAGATTGATTGCCACCACGGGGGTGTCACGGGCTTCCTTTGTCCGTGGGCTGATTGCGCCTCGCCGTTTGACAGGGACATCGAAGCGCAAGGACTCATGATCAAGCGCTTGATGGTGCGCGCGGATAGAGGAATTTTTTCCCCCCATGAGGAGTTGCCCTAGCTAGCCAAGCCGTGGCGTTCTAGCTTTAGAGGCGGGGTGTGCCCGCCGGATTCATACATGGACCTGCTGCCGTCATGATGTCACTTCCAATCGTCCAGCATTGGAGCATGTGAGCGTTGATTTGCTCTTTCGGAAGTCGGCAGGTCTGGATGCTGGGGTCTCAGTGCTCTTCGGATGTCGAGTCGGGAGATGGTTGAGTACGTACCTCCTTCACCTTTCTCAGATCCGCCGCCTGTATTGCACACCTGCTCATCACCGCTTCCTCTATCTCTTATTGAGTCCCGACTGCCAGTGTCGGTCTACGTGAGCTTTGGTCTTCTTGCGTGGATGTGGAGTGCGAATCCGAGCCAACATTCGGTGACTCGAACGACGGAATGCAAAGGCGGATAACGCGCAACTGACGTACACAGTCCGCAATTCTGCGTGGAAAAAAGAACATCTCGGGTTAGAATATTGCTCTACTTAGGAACAGCTTGTAGCTCTTTCCCAACCCCGATGTTGCTTCAGCGCATGGACGGGGAGAGGTTGATAAGGCGGGCAGAGCATACGCAGCTGACTGCGATGCTCAGCACGTGTCTAAAGGTAGAGAAGTGCATGCTTGTGCCCTATCACCCAGCTACTCCCTCTATTTATAACAGCAACTTCAACCACTTGCTTCTTTAAGGCCGCCAACATGCGACGTAGCATTATGAGGAATTCCTTGCCTCAATTGAATCCTCGAGTTAATTATTGTCGACTTTGCGTGGATATCTGCTGGGTTGCAAAGCTTGGTCCAGGATCCAATCTTCCCGTAATATGAGCTGATGATTGTCTTCATCAACGAGTGGTCCTTGTCACTACCATTTTGTTGACATGGTGATGTGTATTATGGGGCCAATACTACGCATTGCAAAGGACACTTCATGTTGCAGGCGAGTTCCACGCTGATAGCGAGCTGGAGGTCAAGAAACCAAGGGCACCGCAAAGTCAGTAGCTGTGCCCGGCTAGTGTCTGTCCTCTCGATAAAAGCCTTGGTACTTTTCTCGACGTGTACTACTACCTGCGCTTGCTGCGGTTCGAATCGTCCACGCACAGCAAAGCAGTCGTATTCGAAACACGTCACCGCAGCTGCCGATTCCCGCGTCTGATGCTCGCTTATCCGGTCGTCTTTCGCCAAATTTCAACACGTCGCCGCTGCCGATTCCCGCGTCTGCTCGCTTATCCGCGATCCGCCGCCCCCGCCCCCAAAAAGTCCCCCAGACCTCATTCGGACCGCATCCCCCACAACAACCAAAAAGATATCATCAAAACAAAAGAGAAAAGGTCGTGCTGGGGCTCGAACCCAGGTCGCCGGAAGGCTCAATGCATGCATCAAAATCCGGAGTGATAACCACTACACTACACAACCGTGGAGGCTGCGGGTCCTTGAGGACTTATTTGCAACAGTCAGCACAGCGGAAAATATGTAGATAGAGTGTGGCAGCCGAGGTTTAGCCGATTGGGCGGTGTGCACTCCGCGTGCGAGCGACCGCTTGGGCGCGTCCTGGGTGTTTGGCGATGTGAGAATGGAGAGGATTAGGAACTACAGGCGACCAGGCGAAGAGACCACGAGGGCCACGCACGATGACTCAGCATCCGCCCTGAGTTCCGCGAAGCTTAGACCAAAACACAACGCCTCCATTCGCTGGGCGGGGGTTTGGACGCAATGTCACGACGAGACTTCCTTCGGAGTGATCAAGGTGGGGATAGGAAGGATCATCAAGGTCTCTTGTTAGGAATGCGAGCTTGAGGTCCTGGAATGCCGCTCCCAGATATTACCGGCGTTCTTCATCGTCTCTGGACGAACGACTGGCCTTTGGAGCTCAGCAAAGCAGTGGCATGCTTCCACTCTTCGACGGCCCATTCCCTCCGACGGCCTGTGCCCACAGTCGGCATGGGTCTCTCTCCAGACTGACTTCACAAAAATGGTTTGAAGATTGTGTTCTAGAGACAATCCTCAACCTTTTCAAAAAAAAAAAAAAAATCTCTGGTACCGCAGAATATAAAAGATGAGACCATAACCAAGCCCGAAGCAGCTCCTGACACCGAGCCAAAATCCAGGGGAGTCTTCGTCATCAAGGAAAGCCGTGCCGTCATGATCAAGGAAAAAAAAAAAAAGGAACCATCATCAATCCCAAGAATGCATCATCCATCCAAAGAAGATCGCATCCAAATCCCCCACAAACCTTTCCCCAACCGTGTTCAGCTTACCCCAAAAAAACACATCATCGGCACGAACACCCCAAAGCCAAAAAGAAAAACCCCAAATCACCCACAACCCCCATCAACCGCACTCAGAAAAACCCCCCTCCCTTCTCACTCCACATCATCATAATCCCCCTCCTCAATCTCCTCCGCCGCACTCGCATAATCCGTCTCACCCCCCTCCCCCTCCCCATCCCCAGCTCCAGCCCCACCCTCACCACCCCCACCATCCTTCGCCGGCGCCGCAACCGCCTTCATCTTCCCCGGCCTCAAATGGTTATACAACGCCCCGACGACGGGCCGCGTGCCCACCGCCGCCTCGCCCAGCGCCTTCAGCCAGCACAGCTCCCAGCCCGCGACGTGGAACACGAACGTGGCCCAGCGGTTGTGGGGGTCGCCGTCGCCATAGTTGTACCTGTTGCGCGCGCGCTCCGCCGTGCAGAGGTACAGCGCGCTCGCCCGGAGGAGGTCCCACTCGGACGGCGGCGGCGGCGGGGGGAGCGTCTTGTCCGTGGCCGAGGCCCAGGCCTTCGCCGATGCCTCCGCCGACCCCCCCGGCTGATGAGGGGGGAAATGGTGGTGGTGGGGGGCCCCCGGCCACCGCCGCCGCTCCCACCGGCTGATGGTGGGGCTCTTGGCGGCGAAGCGGGGGCGGTAGGCGCGGAAGCGGGCGTGGCACTTGGCCACGGCGTTGTTGTACGACGCCGGGTCGTTGCGGGCGTCGTCGGCGGCGAGGGCGGCGGCGGCTTGCGGGTCGGCGGGGACGCCCGTGCCGGTGCGGCGGAGGAAGCTGCCGGAGCGGGAGCTGCCGGAGCGGGTGCGGGTGCCGTTGCCGTCGTCGCCGACGCCGGCGTCGCTGGGCTGGTTGAGGAGCTTGGTCCAGAGGCGGTTGAGCTGTTGGCACTCGCCCGTCAGCGCGGCGAGCTCGTCGCGGATGATGGCGTTGTCGTCTAGGGTCGGGGCCGGGGCCGGGTCGTCGTCGTCGTCGTTGGTTGCGGCGGCGTCGTGTTTCTCGCAGAGAAAGGGGGCTGTGAGGGTGGGGTCGTCGTCGTCGGTGGCGGCGGTGGCAAAGTGTTGTTCGAGGGCGTCGAGGGTTTGGCGGGTGTGCGGCACGATGGTGTCGAAGTAGAGGGTGTCGAGGATGTTGGGGTACGACGGCGGCGGCCGCGGCGGCTTTCTCTTGGCCTTCCTGTTGGTGTCGCCCTTGGTCTCGTCGCGGTCCTGCTCCCGAGCCTTCTCGTGCTCCGGCTTCGGCAGGTCCTTCGGGATGTTGAACTTGGCCCTGAACGCGCGGAATTCGGCCTCGCCGAACTTGTATCCGTTCTTCGTAGCGTCGATGAGCAGGTCGTGCAGATCGGCCAGCGCTTCCGCCTTTTTCGACACGAGACTGTTTTCCTGGTAGGTCACCTTCTCGTACAGCTTGGTCGCCGGGCCGACGAGGCTGGGCAGGAAGTGGAACTTGAAGCTTTCGCGCAGGAAGGAGTTCCGGATCGACCGACCCTCCAGCATATCGCCCAGCGTCCTCCTGTCGACCTTGATCCCGTAGTCCTCCGGGACGGGGTCGTTCAGGGGCGGCGGCGCGTTCTTGAACGGCGTCACGAGGTCCGGCTCCCAGCACACCCAGAACGTGTCGCCGTCGTAGTCGCCGCCCTGCAACTTTCCCGCGAGGGGGAAGCTGCCTCGAGTCGGGAAGACGACGACGTCCTTGAGGTGCGCAAGCTCCAGTTTGAAGCACGTACGCACTTTCTGGATGTCGGACCGTCTCAGGGCGGGATTGCGGGCCACGAGGACGTCTCGGTTGTCCAAAAAGCTCAAGCACTCGCCGGAAGCCTCGTCGATGAAGCTTTTGGTAAAGTGCACGTGGATCTCACCGGGGGCGAGGATGCCTTCGGGGTCTGCTACTCCTTTGATGTATGTGCACCGGGGAAGTGGGACGCGGACGTTTTGTCGCAACAGCCGCAGGCTTCTGGCTACCAGCCTTTGCATGACGTTGGCCAGGTACTCGCAGGAACTGTCGAAGCCGGATTCGACCAGCAGGATCACCTTCTCATGCGGCTGCTTCGGCAGGCCGCCTTGCCACGCGATTTCGTCCTCTCGGGCCCGTTCTTCGGCAAACATGTTTTGTTGATTGACCCACGTCCTGAGGTTGCCCGGATCTCCAATGGCGTCCAGCAGCCTCTTCCGTTCCCTGTCTAGATTATCCACAAAGACCTTTTGCAGAGAGGCGGTCGGCACACCGCGGTCGTGTAGAATGGGAAAGAATGACAGATAGACGCTCGACGGTTCCGCCGTGGTCGACGTGGAATGCAAGTCGAAAGTGAACCTGACGGGGTCCGAATCGTTGTCATGCGGCTGGAATTTGCATTGGCTGTCAGAGACCTCGATCCAGACGCTGCAATGGCTCGGGTCTTGCGTGTCGGGCGAGGCGCTGAGCATCCACATGCCTTTAGCGCCGCCGATGCGGCCCTGGAAAGTACTTGGAATAGGCCCGTCCTTGTTGATGTTCTTCCACAGCTGCCGCGCCGCCCCGACGGAGATGCGAGAACAGCCGTCGTTCATGACGCGCTTCCTTTTGTCATCTTCCGGCCAAGAAAGCGTCTCGTCGTTGAATTCGCTGCTTTCACGCTCGTTGTTCGCTTTGATGTCCTGCACGAACCGGACTTGCTTCGGTTCAAATGTCAGGCCCGGGCGCGTTGTCGTCAGACCTAGACTTATCCTTGCGAACGCCTTGAGGTACGGCTGCTCGGCGTTTTTCCTCAAGGGCATGAACCAGTTCAACAAGTCGTACGCAGACATTTCGTGCCGGGTACCGGATCTGATCTCTTTCTCTTTCTTTGACTCTATATCCGCCCCCTTGGTGGCGAAAAGGATGACTCTGTATCCGCGCCCTTCATCCTGCGGACGGGACTTGGTTTTATTCTTCTTTTCGAGCTTCTCGAAATGGATCGCGACCCACTCTCTGCCCAGGAATTCCTTGTTTTTGAGAAGCAGCCATTCTACAAATCTTTTCTCAATCGTGTCCAGCTGTCCACTCAGATGGGGCGGTAACTTGTCCCTGCGAAATTCCGGCGTTTCGAGGTATAGAAAACGATCACCTCCAAAAGCTCGCTGGAACCGGCAAGAGGCGTCTTGAAGCTCAAGTGGTTGTAGCCGGATATTAAACATCTGGTCGGATTTGGTGCTGCTGAAGGCCAATTGTGCCTTGAGAGTGATGTTCTCAAAGGCCTTCAAGGTGCCATTTTCGCGCTTTACTTCGGCAGCATCCCAAGCCCTTTTCGAGCCCCGCCTGAGCTTCTTGAAGGTGTCTTTGAGGGCATCGTGATGCTGGAAATAATCCCACAAGCACTGATAAGTTTTCCATTCCTCATCATGGCCTTGGGGTAGGAGTTGGTTTGTGTCGATACCTGCCTCGAGCGCAACGCGTAAGAACTCCCAACGATATTTGAAGTCCATCTTCATCAACTCTGCACCAATTTGAGGGACGAATAGCCCTTGTTCAGGCAAACGCTTCGTTAGATAGTGCTCCTGTGGTTGGGGTGAGCTGACAAGATTCGCCGAGGATGCCACAGAGTCATGTGTAGATAATTCAATGAGCCTTTCAAGAGGTTCCCCAGGCCGAAAACGGGCACTCTCTGTCGACTCATGCGCCACCTCGGCTGTCGTCTGATCTGCAACATCCTTTGATTCGTCTTTTGGTCGCGGCGACCAATACCAGGGTATGTCTGTATCATGAGAATAATTCCCTGAGCTGGAAATCTCCTGCTGAGCTGGTTCTACCTGGAAAGAGCGTTCATCCTCTGGCTGGGGAATGTCGTGTTCCGCCGGTTGGGAAAGTTGCTGTTTCCCTGGCTGAGAAGGGTAGAAGGACGTGGCAAACGACGTGTCCCTCGTCTTACTGGCCTCTCCATTGCGCGAGAAGGTTGAATCCGCCCTGGAAAATTTTGACGCCGTCGATGCGAATGAAGTGGTCGAATCCTTCCGCGACGGCTCCTCTGTTTGCCTCTCTCTCGCGAGCGGGGAATTTGGAACTGCAAACGAAGCCTCGGGTTCGTGGTTACCTCGGGTAGTAGTTCGTGCTTTCTTTGGTGACTGATCGCCTTTTGACGAGGGCGAAAGCCTTTTGGCCGGGCGCATATGCCTTGAGTCATGTTCACCGGGCCCAGAGAGCTCTTTTTTCCGTACACTCGCCTGTAGCGAAGGTGATGGCGGCGCATCGCCTGGCTCCTCGTCCTCTTCGGCAGGTGGGGTGTCCGGTTGCGTTGGTTCGAACAAGGCATCTACTTCACTTGCGGCATCGGAAGACACTTGAGGCTCAGTACGGGAATCTGTCGCCGCGGATGAGACGTTAGCCTACGGCTGGGGTAGCATTCCCGTGAACGTCTCTGCTCATTGAACACTTCCAGCACAGATAGGGATGGAAGAAATGAGAGGTTAACATACGACCAGGATTGAAAATGGAGGAGGGTTCCGGGCGAGAGGTTGGAGATGCCAGGCGAAGAGGTGAAGGCACCGGGGGATGCGGCGAAGTCAGCTGCTCCCGTCTGGATCTGAGAGGGGTAGGGTTTGCCTTTGCTCGCTTCCAGCCTTCATCCACAAGGTGAAGTAAATAGGACAGGAGATGTCTGTGAGGCTTTGATGCTGCATTGGTTTTGAATTCGTGGAGTTGTTTGTATAGGATAGCGCGATCTTTCCAGTACAGCAATTTGATGACTTCGTAGCACCTGTGCTGAGGCCTCGGTTCCTGGCTTGTGGACGGCGAGTACGAGGAACTGCGTGTTTGAAGGCCGAGCTCCCACTCCTCCTCGAGTTTCTCAACGATGGAATTGATTTCCCCATGGTGGCCCCCCCGGGTAGGCGTATGGGGCGTATGGGATGAGTTGCGCACACCAGTGGGCGAAGACGGGCGCGGCTGCATCGTCTCGCGAGAGTCGGCGCGTGCGATCGAAGAAGGGTGGGGCGCAATATCGAGCAGCAGATGACGCGAAAACCGAAGCACATAGCAATTGACGAGCGACGAGGACCGGAACCGGCGCGAGGGAAAGAGAGGCCACGGTCAGACGAGGCCCAGGGCGGGCGCCGGCAGCTGGAGGATGATAAGGCAACGAGGCAAGGCGACAAGGCAAGGCGGCGGGTCTGCCCGTGTGCCCTCCGCCGGCTCGGCTCGCGAAACGCCAAGTCACGTGCGCCCCGGCTGGACCCCTACACCTACGTAGACGTATGTGGTACCCGCCGCTGCCGTGACAACGCCCGCACTCGTGCAGCTGCTTCCCCGTCTCCTCGGCTGGCCGCATTCCGCTGTGCATGTGCCTGTGCCTCCCCTCTTATCCCAGCAAAGTCACGATTGGCAAGGATACTGGCAGCCGGGCCATGCAAGGATCCATCTTTGCTTTTTCGCATGCAGCCCCCGTCACATTGGCAGTCGGATCCCGAGCTTGTTTACATGATTCGATTTTTGGGCAAATGCGCCGCGCGGGATATTCATCATGCATTTGACTCGTGAAAACCAATAAGAAATCCAGCTGCTCTCTACCTGGCCAAAGGTGCCATGTCTTTTACACCTTCATCTCGGTGAGACCGTGCTTCCAGATGGTGACGTACGGGGTAACACCGTCTTCGCGGTAGTTGAGGAGAACGACCCTGATCCAACAACGTTAGCATGCGCGCCGCACCCAGTCCGAGGAAACTGCCACTCACATTCCGTCGGGGTCCATCGACTCGCCAATGAGGAACTCGTAGTCCTTGAAGTTGGCAATGACCTTCTTGGCGAAGGTTGACGCCTTGGTCTCGAAGTCCTTGACCTCCTCGTCGCTGGCGCCCTTGTTCTTGAGCGCCTCCTTGACCTTCTTCATGTAGCCTGGGGCACCAGTCAGATACGTGCCTGCGCACCGCGGAAAAAAAAAACATACCCTTGAGGTAGGTGAGGTACGACTTCTTGTCGAACGACGTCTCGTTGAGACGGAAAGAGTGGACGACGTCGAGCACCGTCTGGGACGCGTCGTCGACATCATCGCCACCCTCCTCGGCAGAGGGGTTGGCACCGATATCTGTCCAGGCGGTCAGCAGTCGTCGGGCGAGCGGCGAGCCCGTCTGTACTGACCGATGTTGTCAGAGCCGATGGTGATCTTCTTGCAGTCGGCCTCGTAGACGGTGCCGTCCACCTCCTTCAGGTCGTAGGAGTCGGAGATGAGCTCGTCATCGGTGAGGATGTCCTGGCTGGGGCGTCAGCTGGCGTTGATCTGAGCATCTCGCGGTTGTCTTGTCGGGTCATTCGAGGCGGCGCATCGCTCGCGGTACATGGGGCCACGATCGCGATACCCCGCACACGGCCCTCTCGGGCGGGCAGCCAACGAGGCCGAGGGCGCGTACCTTGTAGATGATCATTTTGGCGGTTGGGGGTGAGGTTGGAGTTGAGGGGAGGGCGAGAAGAGGCGGCGGCGAGGGTTTTGTGGCGGTCTAATTCGCGATGATTGACGGGCGGAGAAGATTTGGCTGGATGGTGGGGTTTGGTTTTTCCTTCACAGCAGCACCGACGCCGCTAGCACCGAACCGACTAGGCTAGGGCTCGGCGTCGCGCAATCTCCGTTTTCGCCACAGGGCAGGAGCGATGCGCCGCCAGCTCGCCGCCGAGCCGTAGTGGCCTGCAGAACGGGTGACAGCGTACGACGAGACCTCCTGTCTGCTCACCCTCTCTCCTGCACCCGACCTTCCTTTCGCCTTATTGCCGCGAGCTCCGCGCAGCTCCCCAGGCCTCTGCCTCTCGCCGTCGTCCGCATTCCGCAAGCCCGCGACCACAGACGCCGGGGCCCCTAGACACCGCCGCCGCCGCGCCGAGTAGCTTTCTCGCCGCGCTCTTCCGCTCTCCGCCTCCGCCTCCTCACCACCTCCGTCGCCCTCGCCGCTCCCCGACGCCATGGAGAACGCAACCATAGCCAGCGGGCTGCCCCCGCTGCCCGACTACACCCTCTATCCGCTCCCGCCCCTCGTTCCCGGCATTCCCGACAAGTACCTTACGCTTGCCCTGCCCATCATTGCCTACTGGAGCGTCTCCATGATCTTCCACTTGATTGATCTCTGGGATCTCTTTCCGCACCACCGCCTGCATACTCCGGTCGAGCTCACCCAGCGGAACCATGTCTCGCGCTACGAGGTCTTCCGCGACGTTGTCCTCCAGCACTTTATCCAGACCGTGGCCGGCGTGGCGCTCGCATGGTACGATCCGGAGCCGACTTTCGGACGGGAGGACTACGATGTTGCTGTGTGGGCACAGAGGATCAGATATGCCGAGAGGGCTGTTCCCTTTGTCCTCGGTGCAATTGGGTTTGACGCACCCGCCTTCGCCAAGGACCTCTCCGAGTCTTTCCCCATGCTTGCCGGCGTCCTTGCCGGCGGAAGGTACCCATGGTTGACTCAAGAGATCGTGTCTGGCGACCGCCTCCTTAGCGCACCCGCATTCGCCTCTTGGGAGCTCAGTCTCGCCAAGTTTGTCTACTGGGCCGCCATTCCGGCCGTGCAGTTCGCCGTAGCTGTTTTGATTGTGGATACCTGGCAGTACTTCTGGCACCGCGCGATGCACTTGAACAAGTGGCTGTACAGTAAGTTTCGTCCCGATAATCGCTGCACGCTGGCAACTGACCCTGGAAACCCAGCGACCTTCCACTCCCGCCACCACCGTCTATACGTCCCCTATGCATACGGCGCTCTCTACAACCACCCGGTTGAGGGCTTTCTCTTGGACACTCTCGGCGCTGGAATCGCCTATCTTGTGACGGGCATGAGCATCCGCCAATCCATGTGGTTCTTCACCGGCTCCACCATCAAGACTGTCGATGATCACTGCGGCTACGCCTTCCCCATGGATCCCCTCCAGTTCATCACGTCCAACAATGCGGAATACCACGATATCCACCACCAAAGCTGGGGCATCAAGACGAACTTCTCGCAGCCTTTCTTCACCTTCTGGGATAGGCTTTTGGGTACCATGTTCACCGGTGACGTTACGCGCAAGTACGAGCGCGCTCGCAAGGCTGCCGAAAAGAAGGCAGACGTGGACGTGCTGAAGCCACACTTCCTGCCCCCTGCGCTGCAGCCCGACGGCGTGTCTACCTCGGAGTCGACTTCGGACAAGGAGCAGCCGCAGCCTGCGCTTAGGAGGAGCCCACGGAAGAAGGACCCCAGCGCCTCGCAACAAACGGCAAACTTGAAGGGTCTCAGGGACCGGGTCAACAGCAACCTTCAAGGCAAGAGTCCCAATGTTCTCGGCGTCGAAAGTAGCCATTAGGTTGGATTTAAAGGTCGCCGAGCCTAGAGCGACACGACTTGGCTGCATAATGTCTATTTGATCGGCTGTCCCCTTTGGTTGGCTGGGCAATGTCTTCGCTCCCCTTCTTTAAACTGTATAATTGTAGCCTTTCTCATGTCCGGAACGGCTTGCTGTTTCTGCAGCGATGGGGGCGTATAGCTGGATGTTTCTTGGAGTTTGTTTTTGCGAGTTTCTTTTAATTCCCCTCTGGTAGCTTGGGCTCCTTTCGTGTTGTTTAGAAATTCCCTAAATGTAAAACTCACGTTCGCTTTTAGGTTTGGTCTGGTTGTCCGCTGGGACATTTGGACGTGTGATGGATTCACGGAAGGGGCGAAATTGGATGCAGACGCACAAGTATGGAACCCATGACATGCTCAAATGTTCAAAAAGCGTTGGACTTGGAACCGTGCAACCAGGCTGAATCAGGCTGGTCCGAGCCATCGGACACGATGGTGGCAACTAGACCATGTGCACCTCCGGTACCGGCTCCCCGCATTTCCAACTGATGGCGATCAAGGTGGCACCAGCCACAGTGGGTCACAAAAGAGATTGACCGACAGCGATGATCCTTTTATGCTGACGGTCGAAGCAAGTATTCCGACATGAAATAGATGCAGGTAGGTCAGTCTCTTTAGTAAGCTGCCGTGCAGCCAGAAATTGCAGGTGGGTGGCTGCCGGATGCATTGCAGATGCGCCCGTCTATACGGTTACACTGCGGGCTGCACCAATGCCATGCAAGTGGACACAGGGGAGTATACTCCAGGACAGACGATTTTGCAGGCGCCAAGGACACCAAGAGCTCGTTCTTCTGCACTGATAAGTTGGTGACGTCAATTTCCACGTCACAAAATCTATTTCCTTTTTTTCTTCCTTTATCGGAACTATTTATCTTTGTCTCAAGCTGATGGCAAGAATTGCATTAAGCTTGCTGGCAGCGACGACGGGAGTGGTATTTCCATCTGTTGCTCCACCTGGGCTTTGGATGTGGTAGGGACTGGAGACAATATCCTTCCTGATTCTCCAGACATAGGTACAGCCGAGACTTGGCTAAATCCGCCGCTACATCGAGCAGTACTTTGCCCGTCTTGATGATCCTGGTACTCTGCGGCTTCATCCCATCGCCGCATACGCTGGCACCTCGGTTCTGGTAGTGTTGTCTCGTACTTGGCGAGCACACGTCCCGAATACTCAGTCGCGAAGAATCAAGGACAGCAACGTTAAAGATAAGAGCCCTACTTTTGTACACCCGCACACTCTCGCTTCCGCATCTTGGCGTACTCTTGGCTACGGCTACCGGGACAACAACGTGAACGTTGCACCAGGTATCGGAATCTCGGCACCGTGAGAGCCCCCCATGCGACCCGCCAAGCCCAACCAAGTGGCTGGGCGCATCCTTGTCCATACCCATGGGGCTTCCCTCCAGACTCTTAAGGCCGGGCCTCTCCTCTGTGCTTCCATCAATCAAGCTCTTTTCCTCCCTGCTTTTCTGCTCTCTCCATTCCATCATGGCAAAGAGTGAATCCGAAGCCGCCTTCGCCGGGCACGTGTCCGGCCAGGCAAACAAACCCTTGTCTCGTCCAGCCCACGCCTTGGCTCACACGGCCGTCACTGCCGAAATTGGTGCTGATGCCAACGACGGCCTCAGCGCCGCCGAAGCCCAGAAGCGCGTCGAGGAGCACGGCCGCAACGAGCTTGGTGACGCCGAAGGCGTTGCGCCGGGGAAGATACTCCTGCGGCAGATTGCAAACGCAATGACTCTAGTTATGCGCACCGCTTCCTGAAGACCCGACAAGAAGAGACGGCTGATCCAACCCCCCAAGGTGCTCATCCTCGCCATGGCTGTCAGCTTCGCCATCCAGTCCTGGATCGAGGGCGGCGTGATCGCCGCCATCATCATCCTCAACATCGTCGTAGGCTTCCTGCAGGAGTTCCAGGCCGAGAAGACCATGGACTCGCTCCGCTCGCTCAGCTCGCCCACGGCCAGCGCCGTGCGCGACGGTAAGAACCTTACTGTCCCGACTGCTGAGATCGTGCCCGGTGACATGGTCGAGATGAAGACCGGCGACACTGTGCCCGCCGATGTCCGGTGAGTCCCCCGTCGTTCTTCAGGCTCGCCCCCGAGCGGTTTGCTGACACACGCGTAGACTTGTCGAGGCTGTCAATTTCGAAACGGATGAAGCTCTCCTGACGGGCGAGTCTTTGCCCGTCCGCAAGGATGCCGACGCCGTCTTTGGTGACGACACCGGACCGGGCGACCGCCTGAACGTGGCGTTCGGCTCTTCTACCGTCACCAAAGGCAGAGCCAGAGGCATCGTCTTCGCCACCGGCATGTATACGGAAATCGGATCCATCGCTGCTGCGTTGAGGGCCAAGGGCTCCAAGCGCCGCCCCGTCAAGCGGAACGCCAGGGGAAAGGCCGGGCCTCATCGGTATGCTCAAGCTTACGCCATGACCGGTTTCGATGCGCTGGGAAGGTTCCTCGGCGTCAACGTTGGCACCCCGCTGCAGAAGAAGCTCTCCTGGCTTGCCGTCCTTCTCTTCGGCATTGCCGTCGTCTGCGCCATCATCGTCCTTGCCGCGAATGAGTTTAGCAACGAGAAGGAGGTCATCATTTACGCGGTGGCTACCGGTCTTAGTATGATCCCTGCCTCCCTCATCGTCGTCCTGACCATCACCATGGCCGCTGGCACCAAAAGAATGGTGGAGAGAAACGTGATTGTCCGGAACCTCAAGTCGCTCGAGGCCCTCGGAGCTGTGACAGGTGCGTGAGCATTCGGCGCTCGTCCATGGCTATGAACTGACACATCGTAGACATCTGTTCGGACAAGACAGGTACACTGACACAGGGAAAAATGGTTGCAAAAAAGGCCTGGATTCCTTCCAGGGGCACCTACTCGGTTGGCGACTCAAACGAGCCGTACAATCCGACTCTTGGCCATCTATTCTTTGATGCTGACCAGCCTCGGAACATAAAGTTCGGAGGTAATAACCAGGGTAACGGAAAGGCTGCTGAACCTGCAGAATTCCTCGAAAACAACCAGCCCCTACAAGACTATCTGATGGTCGCGTCATTGGCCAATCTCGCAACTGTCCACGAAAGCCACCCAGGCGAGTGGAATGCCCGAGGAGATCCGACCGAGATTGCCATCCAAGTCTTCGCCTCCCGTTTCGGCTGGAACCGGCAGCGCTTCACCGACGGCGACGCTCCCACGTGGAAACAGCTCGCCGAGTTCCCCTTCGACTCCACCGTCAAGAAGATGTCGGTCATTTTCGAAGAGGTCAACGAAGGGAAAAAGCACGTTTTCACAAAGGGGGCTGTGGAACGCATCATCGACAGCTGCACATCTGTCTGCTTGGATGGACCTGAGGCCGTCCCACTCGTGCCCGAGTTCCGCGACGACATCCTGGCGAACATGGAAGCACTCGCCTCCCTTGGGCTTCGCGTTCTGGCTCTCGCTTCCAGGGACTTCACGTCGGATGTCAAGAAGGGCCAAGAGCTCAACCGCAACGAAATCGAGACGGACCTGACTTTCCGTGGTCTGGTTGGTATGTGGGAAGCGGAGCCCAGTGTGCGTTGCGAGACATGCTGACCGTTGACAGGTATCTACGACCCACCGCGTCCCGAGTCGGCGCCCTCGGTGAGAGAATGTCAGCAAGCCGGCATCGAAGTCCACATGTTGACCGGCGACCATCCCGGGACCGCGTCGGCGATCGCCTCCGAGGTTGGCATATTGCCACCGCGCATGCATGAATTCAGCAAGGAAATGACAGACGCCATGGTCATGACGGCCGGTCGGTTCGACAAGCTTTCCGACGCCGAGATTGACGAACTCCCGATCCTCCCTCTGGTCATCGCACGCTGTTCTCCCACCACCAAAGTCCGGATGATCGAGGCGCTTCACCGCCGCAAGAGATTCGCCGCCATGGTAAGCAGCAAGAGAACGAACCCCATCACCCCCACACGACCGCAAGCGTCGCTAACGCATTCATTCACCCCTCCAGACCGGCGACGGCGTCAACGACTCCCCGAGCCTCAAGCGCGCCGACGTGGGCATCGCCATGGGCCAAGCGGGCTCGGACGTCGCCAAAGACGCGTCCGACA
The DNA here is from genome assembly GCF_001883845.1 of Diplodia corticola. Taxonomy (NCBI): domain Eukaryota; kingdom Fungi; phylum Ascomycota; class Dothideomycetes; order Botryosphaeriales; family Botryosphaeriaceae; genus Diplodia; species Diplodia corticola. Next base: position 25,064 of record NW_017971544.1, read on the forward strand.
TCGTCCTCACCGACGACAACTTCGCGTCCATCCTCAACGCCATCGAAGAAGGGCGCCGCATGTTCGACAACATCCAAAAGTTCATCCTGCACCTGCTCGCCGAAAACATCGCGCAAGCCACCGTCCTCCTCGTCGGCCTCGCCTTCAAGGACCGCCACGGCCTCTCCATCTTCCCCCTCTCCCCCGTCGAGATCATGTGGGTCATCATGATCACCTCGGGCCTGCCCGACATGGGGCTCGGCTTCGAGGTCGCCGCGCCGGACATCATGCGGCGCCCGCCGCAGAGCCTCGCGCGCGGCGTCTTCAGCGTCGAGGTCATGGTCGACATGGTCGCGTACGGCGTGTGGATCGCCGCCCTCTGCCTCGGCGCCTTCGCGCTCGTGCTCTTCGGCTTCGGCGACGGCGACCTCGGCCGCGACTGCAACGAGTCGTACCGCGACGCCGCGACGGGCGAGGCGGTTTGCGACACCGTCTTCCGCGCGCGCGCGACCGCCTTCGCGTGCCTCACGTGGTTCGCGCTGTTCCTCGCGTGGGAGATGGTCGACACGCGCCGCAGCTTCTTCCGCATGCAGCCGGGCAGCGACCGGTACTTGACGCAGTGGGCGCGCGACGTGTGGCGCAACAAGTTCTTGTTCTGGGCCGTCATGGCGGGCTTCGTCACGATTTTCCCCACGCTGTACATCCCCGTCATCAACCACGACGTGTTTCGCCACGAGGGCATCTCGTGGGAGTGGGTCGTCGTCTTCGTCGCCGCCGCCCTCTTCTTCGCCGGCGTCGAGGCGTGGAAGTGGGCGAAGCGCGTCTTCTTCAGGCGGCGCGGGGCCGCGTCGTTGTCGTCGTCGCCGCCCGGAGACGAGGACGAGCGAGCGGACGGCGTCTTTGGGAACTCCAGGGCTTTCCTGGAGAAGGCCGGGACGGGGACGGGTTCTGGCGAGAAGGTTTGATAGACCATCGCTGGCCGCCGGCCCAAAGCGGCGGCCGAGCACTCTTGCTGATCGTGAGCTTGAGGTGGCTTCGTGGCACTGGTGAGGGATGCCAGAGCGTGAGATGGTGGAGATGGTGTGGTGTGGCTTGGTCTCGGACTGTCAGAGGCGCGGGGGACAACCATAGATAGTGTTTTAGTATACGGTTTAGGGTTTAGTTAGCTAGTATTTAGCGTAGTTGAGAGGGTGTATGAGAGTTCCTCATGCCTCACTGGGCCACACGAAATGCAACGCGTATCTAAGGACATGATTGACTCGTTCGTAACTCCATATATTAACTTGAAAGATCTTAGAATTGGTTACCACGTTATTGATTTTTTTGAGGAAGCGGACAAGATGTCCTGTATTCTGCGGCCTATGGTCGTACGTGAAAGATGAAATATACCCTGTCAACAGTCCCTCTACTTCCTGTACCACATCCGGGTAATCTAGAATCACAGTCAGTCCCCGCCCGGCAGTACGAAGCATGCGCGCAGCTCAAGCAGGACACGCTCACCTTGGTGTGCCTCATCTTCTTTTGCAACTGAAACACGCCGTACAGCAACGCCTCGGGCGTCGGCGGGCAGCCCGGCACGTAGATGTCCACGGGCACGATCCTGTCCACGCCGCGCACCACGCTGTAGCTGTAGTGGTAGTAGCCGCCGCCGTTGGCGCAGCTGCCCATGCTGATGACCCATTTTGGGTCGGGCATCTGGTCGTAGCACTGGCGCAGCGCGGGGCCCATCTTGTTGGTGACGGTGCCGGCCACGATCATGATGTCGGCCTGGCGCGGCGACGCGCGGAAGATGATGCCGAGCCGGTCTTGGTCGTAGCGCGGCATCGAGACGTGCATCATCTCGACGGCGCAGCAGGCGAGGCCGAACGAGAGCGGCCAGAAGGAGCCTTGGCGCGCCCAGTTGGTGATGCTGTCGAGGGTGGTGCTGTTGGGGTTTTTCCGAGCGGATCAGCATTTGCGCCGGTGATGCCGGATGGGGAGATTGGTGTGCGTACAGGACGTGCTCGACGGCATTGCTTTTTCGCTGTTGTGACGGCAAGGGTATTGCGGTGGGGAGGGAGCTGCTCGACGGCGCTGCGAGTTTCTGGTTTGTTTTCTGGCTCAGGGCCCGGAACAGGCACCTGGATGGATCGAATCCAGGACGCCTGGATAGTCGAAGCGCTGGTGGTGTGAGCTTTGGGATAGTGTTATCAGCAATGAGCCTCGGACCAACCTTGCTGTAGCCGTGGTGTATAAGCAGGCTTCATTATTCCAGGCGTATGTCGGACTGATCTGAAATTGAGAACGGGAACAGGGCTGCAGTCGACGAGTTTATGCATCCGACGACTTCCAGCATACTGCCTGAATAGGAATGGTGCATCGGAGGAAACCCACTTTCGCGGGAAACCCACCTACACCTCATCATTACCAATTGCCGAATCCTTCATCCGTTTGACCAAAGTATGCACGTCGGCAATGTCGTCTTTTGGAGTCATGTCGGCCAAGTGCCGATAACTGCCCTCCTGCTGTGCTGCCAAAAGCCGCAAGACGCCTGTCGCGAACCACCAGAAGGCATCTGCATGCTGCAGGAATCCAAGCTCATCGGCAGATGCACGAGCCATGACCGAGTTCCATATCTTCTTCCAACGGGACAAGGCACCGGAGAGAGAGGCATGGCTGAACCTTAAAAGGTTGTTGGAGCGAAGGGTAAAGAGAAGGGTGTTGAGAGCTGGCGGAGGATCAGCTGGATAGCTTTGGTAAGCAGGCGGATCGGACGAACCGGCTATGGCGCCGAGCATGTGCCTGGTGGAGAGGCCCTCGACTTCGGCCTCGTCGGAAGCATCCCAATGAGCCTGCATGAGAAGTGCCACAAGTGATGCCAGAGAGGACGGCTGCTTCGTCGAGGCTGTGGCCATGCGAAGCCGGTTGAAAGCTTCGGGACTCTCTGCCTCAAATAGCGCGGCTGAACAAGGCAGCGGCGAAGTGAGCTCGGAGATGGGGATCAACGGTGTGTTGTTGAATTGGATGGTGAAGAGGGCGTCATGGAGGAAGATGGAGTAGCGGCAGCTGGCTCGTCCAATTGCATTAGCTGTCTTCTGCCGTCGAAGCAAGTCATGCCGACGCACCGCACGTGGAGCTCAGAGGCAATGAAGGCCTGCCACTCTGAGGCGGGTTCATTCGTTGTCGTTGCCGACAATGCTCTTACAGCCGTGACGATGGATGGGTGCCGCTGGGTTCTGATGCGACGGCGGGTTCGCTGGTCCAGCATGCTCATTTGGGTTGAATTGACGAGAAGAGCAGCCTGAACGTATTCGAGCAGATTGTCACCTTGCATCACCGAAGAAGCCGAGCCATCGACAACCAAGGCTTGGAACTTGGGGGCACGGAACACATACTCTTCGGCGATATGTAGAAACTGGCGGGCCAATAAGGCGTCATCGGTGGGGGCGGTAAAGACGCAACCTACCATGAACATGGCAAGCAAAAGGGGCAAGCAGGCAGTTTCAGGGTCGAAGGATGGCCAATGCAGAACAGCAATATGCTGTTGGAAGGGCAAGAACGAGGCTCCAATAAAGGTGTTCAGGTTCGCGCCGGTGAAGGCTTGTCTGGCCAAAGCTGGGTCGAAGAATGGGACGGTTTCGGGGTCGAGCTGACGCAGCCGCTGGTGGAGTGACGACAGCTCAAATATCAGCTCCTTGGCACGATGCTCGAGTCTGCGTATGCTGGGTTTCGTCGGCAGTGCCGATTGCTGGTCAACAGTAGGGTTTTGGCTACCTTGGCCACAAGTGCTAAGGAAGAAGCTGGGGAAAAGCTCGTCGTGTTCTTCTGCAACGAACAAGTCTGGGTGAGCAGGGCAAGGCGAGTGTTCACTATAGTCCCGGGTTACAAGATCTTGAGGGCCTCCACCGTGCGGGTCTGTAAAGCGGAGTAAGAAGGAGGCAGATGCTGAGCCGTTAATAACAGTCGGGCTTGGGGTTGGCGGAGGCGGGAGGCGGGTCGCGCTGTGAATGCGGATGTACGAGCAGTTCAGGTTACTCCTGCGGCAGGGAGAACAGATGGGGCTGCGGTCGCAGGCAATCTTGCTCCGGGCGCAGTTGTCACAGGCTCGACGAGTGCCACCCCGTGTCTTCTGGGGCGGCATGGGTCGGTTTCCCTTGGCCGGGCATGTCTTGATGTGGCGACGGGCAACATCGCTACAGCCATGTCAGCGGACCGAGCTGCGCGTACGCCGTGAGGACGCACCTCCTTACGAAAGAGCGACTGCAATACGGACAATGGGAGCCAAGGTTGTCGGCATCTGCCTCAGTTGAGCTCTTGATCTGCCTCTTGCTCATCGACGTCAGCTCGGGACTCACGGGTCGCCCCATGCCGGCGCAGATGCGAGCTCCTCGCATACACTTTCAGACACTTTGTGCATTTGTATTCTTGTGTTGATCGGGGCATGGTGGGTGACGTGGCTACGGGAAGGTGCGGGCTGCCCGCGACGACAAAATCGTCTCGCTAGCCGGCGTCTACTTGCCTACGTCGGGTAGCCTCATCGCGCTTGCCGCCCCCAGGCACCCGTCAGCCCACAGCTCCACCTTGACTTTCACCACCCCTTGAACCTCAAGGCTCGAACACAGTTTCCGGCATGGGCTTCTTCACAGAAGTCCAAAAAGAGGCACTCAAGGCTGCCGGAGAAGGCGGCTTTGAGCGAGTCAAAGACATGCTCGCCGGAACCGACCTCGTCAAGGGCCGTGACAAATCCAAATCCATCGAGTTTCTCTACCTCAATGCTGCCCGCGGAGGCCCTATATATGTCACCCTACCCCCCAACGCCGCCCGTGGGGGCCACGTGGAAATTCTCCGGTACCTGTTTGAGCGCTATCCCTACCCGCGAAATTCCCTCCTCGACGCCATTGGCGATGCCATTCTCTACGGTTCCCTCGACACTGTGCGTCTCTTTCTCGACCGCTGGCCGGACACGGTCGACGTGAACTCCTGCGGCTCCCACAGCAGCACTCCCTTGACCCTCGCGCTTCGAGTCGAGCACCGCGCAGCCGCCTACTCCATGACCGAACTCCTGCTCCGATACGGCGCCGACCCGAACAAACCCTCCTACCAAGGCCTACCCATCGAGTACGCCCTCACGTCTTCCTGGCCCGAGCTCGTCCCACTGCTCATCAAGTAAGCTCTCCTCGTCGTCTCGCTTATCTCAGCTGATCTCGGTGCACAGATACGGCGCTGAGCCGTTTCCGCTGGAGAAGGAGCTGCAGTTGCTGCCGCGGGCAGCCAGCAACGGAAGGCTCGAAGCCGTCAGCCGGCTTGTTGAAAAGGGAGCTGACCTGGACGCCGATGCTCTCAAGGCTCCGTACGACGGCTCGGCGTTGTGGAACGCAGTTCTGCGTGGTCACGTCAAGGTCGCCGAGTACCTGATCTGCGCGGGCGCCGACCCAAACCAGCGAAACCACGCCGGAGAATCCATGTTGCAGGTGGCCGAAAGGCTTTCGGTAAACAAAAAGGAGATGGTGGCAGCCTTGCAGGCGTTTGGTGCCCGCTGATGGCTCGATATGACTGCACACTGCTGCGTATTCGCTAACTATCTCCGACGGCGTCTATGCAAGTTCATATACCAGTGCAACCACTTGGATCACATCCGGCTGGCCTCCTACGTTTTTGTCATTTTGGTAAAGTCTAGACTCCAAATATCCATTCTATTGCTGATTTCCATCCTTGTTCTCTGTTCCCCAGCCGCAGAACCTGGTGACAGAGAAGATGAAAGTAGGAAGGGTGGCTGATCGGTCGAGAGGCCGTCCCAAAAATCCGCAGAGGGGTGCGGTTCTTCATATGAATTGAGCACCTGACGCCCGATATTTGGGGTCGGTTCTGGGATCAGAGTACCGAGACACTGCGTCGGAACTGCGTATGCAGCCTGGAGTTGAGAATGCAGGGAGTGAGTTGAGCAAGGGCTCGGAGCGTCGGGCTGCAATGCATGCAGTTATACTTGCCAAGCTGGAGCCAAGCAGACATTGTATGTAGATAGGTGGAGTAGGGCCGACAAAATGAGGCGCGTCCCCTGTCCTGCTGCCATTTTAGGCGAGTCATGGGAGCGAATCACAGGAAGAGGTATGATGACCGGCGGCATGTGGCAGCCTTTGTCGGAGTCTCGGCCAATCGTTCCATCTGCTTGCGCGAGGGCCGTTGTATAGGAAATAAATGGTGCGCCGACAGCGGTGCGGGCCGGGGGCGCCGTTTTTCAGCCGATGCACCTGCACGGAAAAGGAAGCCAATGTTTGAAAGCAGGAGCCAGCAGGTGGCCATAAATCAGCCCCCAAAAGCTGCTTCGCCAGATGTTCACCCTAATCAGAACACCAATCTCGATTGAGGCGGGGTGGAATCCCTGCACAATTCATTCCTGTCCCTGCATGGCCCATGCACCCCATCATGCACCACAGAGGCTTTGGGCAAGATGCAATTTCCACTCCACGAGCAACTGACACTTTATCAAGGGGGCGATTGCTTACACACAACCACATCAAGCCTGGTCTGCCCGAATCGTGCAGTTCGATAGAAGGCGGTGTGGTGCCAGCGGCCACCTTCCGGAGATGGACAGACAATCTGGGCGGGGACGTCGATCATGGCGGCGCAGAATGGAAAAAGAGAAAAGGACACCGGTGTGACGACTCGCTTTCAGCCATTTATACATCGGCGCCGCCATCTTGCATTCGCCATCGCTTCTGCTAGTCAGACGCCAAGTATTATCGTCCTTCATCCCCTGTCAACCGCTGCTCCCCTGCCATACTTGGCCGTATAGCACTCAGTGTATCGAGATGCTGCAAGCGCGAGGCCTGAGGAGCCTGTTCCTGCTCGGATCCGCACTGCTGGCAGCTGCTGTGTACGGCGTCACTCGCTATAGTCTGGCATCTCTATATTCCGAACTTGCTGACACCCCATCCAGACAACACACTTCCCGCCAGGATGCCAACATCACGCTTCTGGACGACTACGAATACGTCGTCATCGGCTCTGGGCCCGGCGGTGGTCCGCTAGCAGCGCGGCTGGCCATGGCCGGCTACAAGACGCTGCTGATCGAGGCGGGTGACGACCAGGGAGAGGACCTGAAGGAACGCGTGCCGGCCTTCCACGCTCAGTCGAGCGAGTACGAGCCGATGCGATGGGACTTCTGGGTGCGCCACTACGACGACGACGCGAGACAGGCCCGCGACAGCAAGTGCACGTACGACACGCCCGACGGCGGCCTGTACGCCGGCCTGGATCCGCCCGAGGGCTCGACCATGAAGGGCATCCTGTACCCTCGCGCGGGCACTCTGGGCGGCTGCGGCTCGCACAACGCCATGGTCACCATCTACCCCCACGAGCAGGACTGGGAGTATCTGGTCAACCTCACGGGCGACGACTCGTGGAGCGCGGCCAACATGCGCAAGTACTTCGAGCGCCTGGAGAACGCCGAGTACCTCCTCGGCAACAACCTGGTCGGCCACGGCGTCGGCGGCTGGCTCACGACGGGCACGACCGACCTGACGCTGGTGCTCGAGGACGCGAAGCTGCTGCAGATGGTCGTCGCCGCCGCCACGGCGCTGGGCCGCAACGTCATCGAAAGCCTGCTCACCACCGTCACCGGCCTGGCCAGCCTCCTGCTGCTCGACATCAACCTCCCGGGCAAGGCGCGCGACCAAAACACTGACCTGTACCAGATCCCGCTCGCCATCAAGGACTACGCCCGCAACGGGCCGCGCGACTTCGTCCTGTCGGTCGCCAACTCGGGCCAGTACCCCCTGGACATCCGCACCCACTGCTTCGCCACCAAGATCCGCTTCTCCAACGACACCACCACCACCGGCCAGCCCCGCGCCGTCGGCGTCGACTTCCTCGACGGCAAGTCCCTCTACCGCGCCGACCCGCGCGCCTCCCCCTCGGGCCAGCAACCCGCCAACGCCGTCCCCGGCCGCGTCAACGCCACGCGCGAAGTCATCGTCTCGGGCGGCGTCTTCAACACGCCCCAGCTCCTCAAGCTCAGCGGCGTCGGCCCATCCGCCGAGCTCGCCGCGCACGCCATCCCGCTCGTCGCCGACCTCCCCGGCGTCGGCACCAACCTGCAAGACCGCTACGAGATCGGCACCACCGCCACCTTCTCAAGCAACTTCACCGTCCTCGAGGACTGCACCTGGGGCCAGCCCGGCGACCCCTGCCTCGCGCGCTGGCAAGACAACCTCGCCTTCAAAGGCCTCTACGGCTCCTCCGGCCTCGCCCTCTCCGCGGTCCTCAAATCATCCAGCGCCGCGAGCTCCTCCGACCCAGCGGACCTGATCCTGCTCGGCGTCCCCGTCAACTTCAAGGGCTACTTCCGCGCCTACTCCAACTACACCGTCGCCGACGCCCACCACTGGACCTGGCTGACGCTCAAGGCGCACACGCGCAACCGCGGCGGCACCGTCCTGCTGCGCTCCGCCGACCCGCTCGACACGCCCCTCGTCTCCTTCCACTCCTTCGACGAAGGCGGGGACGCCGCGGGGGCGGAGTTGGACCTGCAAGCCGCGTACGAAGGCGTCGAGTTCTCGCGCAAGATCTACGACGCCCTCACGCCGCTGGCCGGCGAATGGGAGCCCGTGAGGCCGCCGCCGGGGGAGGAGGCGACGAAGCAGTTCATCATGGATGAGGCGTGGGGACACCATGCGAGTTGTACGGCGCCGATTGGCGCCGACGACGACCCGATGGCGGTGCTGGATGGCGATTTTAGGGTTAGGGGCGTGGAGGGGTTGAGGGTCGTGGATGCGAGCGCGATGCCGAGGATTCATGGGTTTTTTATTGCGAGCTCCGTGTATATGTTTAGCGAGAAGGCGGCGGATGTTGTTATTGCGGATGCGGAGAAGATGAAGGCGTGAGGGGGGCGGACTGGGTGGGGTGGATGGTGGGTGGTGGATGATGGATGATGGATGATGGATGACTTTTCATGCCGCGTATATGTGTGTAATGTTGTATCGATCTCGGTTTTTTTATGACTGTTGCGTGGTTGGTCGACAGAGAAGTATAGGGGACATGCACTCTGTTCGTCGTGCAACCGCGAAACTGTTTGGAGATTCCTTGGTAGTTGGATCGTTCAAGCCTTGACACCATGAGCTTTTTACCTTCCAGTCATTGAAGCTTGCTTCCCCTCCGGAAAGATCGTCCTCAATCCCCTAAACGTGAACAACGTCCGTAGCTGCACATTCGCGGAATCTCGTATCAAAGGACCAGCCCAACGCCAAGTATCTAGAAAATAAATCTATACGCAAAGAGTCTCCACATCTCCAATCAAAGCAACGCGACCCGCATCTCCCCCACACTCCCCACCCCAGTACTACCCCCCTCCTCTCCCTGATACCACCTACGACCACCCATCCTCCGCCGTCCTCCCCGTCCCATACATGGCCTCCCTCACCGCCGCGACCGCCTCCCTCATCGCCGCCTTCCTCCCGGCGCCCCAACTGACCGCGGCCTTCAGCCGCGCCACGCCCTCGGCCAACGTCTGGCTCTCGAGGTCGTCCTCGGCGCTGCCCGGCGCCGCCGGCGCCCGCTCGTGCGCCTCCTCGGCCTCGCGCAGGACGGCGCGCGCGCGCGCGACGCCCTCCCAGAAATCCCACGCCTCGGCCGGCCCCGCGCCGTCGGCGTCCGGGTCGGGCCGGGTGTAGTTGTTGGCGGCCGCCGCCGCGCGTGCGGTGACGAGGGCCGTGGGGACGGCGGCGACGTCGAGCGTATCGTCGATGTCGTCAGCACCACCTTCACCACCACGAGTAGAACCAGAACCAGACCCAGAAGAAGAAAAGAAAACCCCACCACCCCCCCACCTCCCCATCAACCTCCCCCACACACCACCCTGCCCACCACGACCACCCCCACCACGCACCACCACCTCGACCTTCGCATCCTCCGCCACACCAAACGGATACGCCCGGTCCATCCGCCCGCGCTCCACGTCCGCCACCGCGTCCGCCATCCCCTTCCACCGGCGCCCCCCCAGCGCCGGCGGGAAGTGCTCCGCCGCGCGCAGCCACCACCCGTCCGCTTCTTCTTCCTTGGCGGCGGCCGACGCCGCGGACGACGACGACCACGCGTACCATCGCGCCGGCTGCAGCACGATGTGCGCGAAGCCGGCGGGGTCGTATGGTGGGGTTGCGTCCGCGTCCGCGTCCTGCGCCGCGCTGCTGCTGCCCAGTACGCCGTAGGTGCTCGCGTCGGCGAGGGTCTTTGCGAGGGCGAAGGATTCGTCGACAACGACGGGGAGGTTGGGGTCGGCGGAGAGCAAGGGCGCGGCGAGGAGGTGCTGGAGGAAGGCGGCGGACCAGGGGTGGACGCGGAGGAAGAAGGCGTGGGGCGAGACGGCGGGGAAGTCCGGGTTGGCGGTGGCGGGCGGGGCGGGGTCGTAGGCGCCGAGGAAGTGGACGTCGTTGAGGGCGACGGGGCGGGGCTGGGCGCCGGGCGTGCGGGAGGAGGTGAGGTTGGTGGTGAGGGTCGTGGGCGGGAGGAAGAGGGAGAGCGGGATGGTCGGGTCGGAGAGGATCGAGGTCGGGGCGAGGAACCTGTTGGGGGGGAGGGGGGTTGGTTAAGGTTCTTTTTTTTTTTTGGAGACTGAGACTGGGGGGAAGAGAGAGGGAGAGCGATTCGCCGACTTACATTATCCACTCGGCCGCGTCTTTGGCGTCCTTGTTCAACTCCATCGTCACCAGCGCCTGCAGCCACCCCCACTTCCCCCACCACCCATCCACCAGCCGCTTCCTCAGCACCGCCGTCCCGTACCCCCACCGCTCCGCGTGCTTCTCGTGCGTCAGCAGCGCGCGCTCCAGCAGCTCATTCGATCCCGGCTCGTCGTCGTACAGCACGCTCGCCAGGAGGATCTTGGTCGGGTCTTTCCGGCCGGCCCACGGGTCCGTCAGCTCGCGCCAGCGGCGCCTCGACGCCGTGCTGTGCCATTGAGAAGAAGAAGAAGCGCTTTGTTGTTGTGCCAGGTAATCCCGGGGCGAATGGGCGTCGTGCGAGGGACCGAGGGCGTCGGTCAGAAAGGTTGCGAATAGGATGAAGATGGCGATGGCACCGAAGAGGAGGGCGCGGGTCTTGGGGAAGAGCAAAGGCATGGTTTTTAGTGTCAGTCTACTCTATTTTGCGCCGGACTCCGTGCTTGAAAACAGTGTGGTTTCGTTCAAGGTGTTGTGAAATAGCGAAACATGAATCAAATCGCAGAAAGTGACGACGACGATGACTGTAGCTGATTTGTTGCAGCGGCGCAAAAATGTAACATCACACAGCACCACAGCTCTGTTGCAAGCTGGGGAGAAGGAGAAATGGAAAACAGCCGGTAGGACGTTGCGAGCGAGTTGGAAGGAGGGAAAGCAACGGGAGGGCGAAAAGAAGCTTCCAATGACGCGTGGCCAAGCGAGGCGACGTGAAGGAGGGTTGGGGGAAGTGTGCGTGACGCGTTGCGGGGGGCCGCGTGGGCGGAGGATTGCGAAACAGGGGATCTAAAGATATTGCCGAACGCACTTGAAACATGGATCAGCTGCCTTTGGTCTCAATTGCGCAATCCCAACTGCGATCTCTTGTGGGTGACAGGACGGGAGCAAGCGAGGAAAATCAGGGACGACTGCAGGTGCAGCTGGCAGGAGCGCAAGGGGGGACCGCACGCACGAGTGGGTTTCGGTTGCGCGATGGATGGGGCACAGGCGGGCAGGCGGACAGGCGGACAGGCGGCCGGGTTCATGCAGCCCTCCGTCCCACGCGTGGCCGCGCGCTCGATCGTCCGCTCAACCAGCGCGCTGGTCGTCTGGAGGATGCGGGGGATCGTGTGGGTGCGTGGCAGCTGCTGTGGGGGGTGGCGCGATCGGGGAGTGGAGGCCAGAAAAGGGGGAGATTCGGGGGCCAGAGAAGGCAGAGAAAATGGAAACCAACGTACCCTTGTGTAAGAGAGGCATGGTCTGGGCAGTAGCGGCAGTTGCAGTGGCGCAGCCGTCGGCTGTCTCATATGCGAGAAAAGTCTAAAGTTTAAATCGACTGTGGCCCAAGTCACCGTCGTCGTCCGGGATCTTGCCTGTGCTCGAGTGGAGAGCAGCACCGGCGCGCCCCGGGCGGGACTGCGGGCTGATAAGACCTCTGGAGCCCATGGGGCGGTGACTGACGAACCGTCTATTTCCAGCGTCGCAGCACCGCGAGACCGCGTGTTTGCTGACGGGCGCCCGTGTTCGCAAAATCGAAAGGGAGGCTGACGGTAAAGTGTACGAGCCGTCAGCGTAGCGCCCCCTCAAGGCCCCCCCTCCTCTCCCTGCCCGCCCTGCCCGCCCTGCCCGCCGAGTCGTGGCTCAGCAACACGTCTCCATCCACACCGTCAATTGCCGACCGGATGCCAGCGGATCGGGGCATGCTCCGATCTCTTCCGTCGTCTTTGCTGCCAGATCCGCGCATCTGGCCGTCAGCCCGCCAATCACCACTGACACCGCAGATCTGCAAGATCGCCCATTGGGCATCCATCGTGAATCGTTTCTCATATTTGTGCTCGTGTCAACCTGTCATAACCCATGTCGTCTAGTCATGATTACTCCTCAAAACCTCGGTCAGATCCAGGAATTTCAAAGAAAGACTTTCCAATCCACCTTGCCACCAATTCCACCTACAACACCGGTCCTGCATAGATCAAACCTTGATTGATTGCACTGATTCAGCCGGCCGCGTTTGCTGCAGGGGCAGCTTCCTCTAGCACACGGCATGGGTCTTGCCCGACTTGCCCTGCAGCGAGTGGTCCTCGTCCGTGTAGTGCGTGTTGGTCAGCGTCCAGCGGCGGGCCAGCTTGCCCGTGTGCTGCTTCACGTGCCTGCCCATGCGGTCAGTTTTCCTGCCCCAACCCATTTTTTCAAGCTGGATATGACTTACTCCTTGTGCTCCTTGAGCCTCTTCGCATCCATCTTGTCCAACGTCTGGAGAGCAAGCTTGAAGTCCTGGATCAGGGCGTCACAACGGCTGCGCGTGAAGTCCTCGCGAACCACCACACGCATCAGCTTGAGCTTCTCGCTGTGAGGCGCCATGGTGTATGCGGGAACAACCCAGCCACGCTCGCGGAGCTGATGCGCAACAGCAAACTCATCATACTCCTTGTCGAGCTCAGGATCAAGGCGGCAAGCGACCAGCGGAAGTCCCTTTCCGCCACTCTGCGACATGATGATGAAGCCCAGAGCCTTGAGGTTGGCTGCAAGGTAGTCGGAAGTGCGGGTGAGGTTCCTGATTCCCAGTTAGTGAATAGTCTTATGCACACGGAAACGGGGCAAACTCACGTCATGATGGACTTGTAGCCACGCTTGCCCAACCTGATCATCTGGTAGTATTGACCAATGATCTGAGAAGCTCCACGAGAGAAGTTGAGGGTGAAAGAAGCCTGGTCAGCACCAAGGTAGTTGATGTTGAAGATGAGCTCCTTGGGCAGGAACTCGGGGTCGCGCCAGACGACCCAGCCAACGCCGGGGTAGACGAGGCCGTACTTGTGGCCGGAAACATTGATGCTGACCACCTTGGGCAAGCGGAAATCCCAGACCAGGTCGGGGTTGACGAAGGGGGCTACGAAGCCACCACTGGCGGCATCCACGTGGATGGGCACGTCAATGTCGTTCTCCTCTAGCAGGTCGTTGATCTCCTTGATGTCCTCGTACTCGCCCGTGTAGGTGGTACCCAGAATGGCGCAGATGCCAATCGTGTTCTCGTCACAGAGGTTGACGGCCTCGGCGGGGTCGATGACGTAGCGGTCCTTGGTGCAGTACGAGTACTTTTCCTCGACGTCAAAGTAGCGGGCGGCCTTCTCCCAGCACACCTGAACGGCCGAGTTCATGACGATGTTGGGCTTGTCGAACGGCTTGCCCTCGGCCTTGCGCTTGTTGGCCCAGCGCTTCTTCATGGCGAGCACGGCGAGCATGATGGCCTCGGAGGAGCCAATGGTGCTGGTGCCCATGGCATTGGTGTTCTCATCGTGCGCAGGGATGTTGAACATGCGGGCGATCATGGAGACGCAGCGGTTCTGGATGTCAGCCGAGACCGGGTACTCCTCATAGTCGATGAAGTTTTTGGCGAAGCACTCGGTCATGAGCTTCTCGGCCTCCTCTTCCATGTACGTTGTGACGAACGAGGCAAGGTTGAGAGTGGGAGTGCCATCGAGGGAGAGATCGTCCTTGATCAGACCTGGCAGCTGTCAGCGTGGAAGGAAGAGTGAGAGCGGGGCGGCGCGACACGCACGGTAGGCAATTTCCTTGGGCATCTCCCGGTCGGGCATCTCATGCCTGGGGATGTCCTCGACGGCGAAACGGGAGCCATAGACGGAGGCAGTGAGGGTGTCGGGCTCAATGTAGTCCTCGAGCTTGATCTGCTCGAGGCCCTCGACCAGAGGCTTCGAGGTGTCGAAGTCGGTAGGAATGCGCGCGAGATGCACCATGGTGACGATCAGGGAGTGTCGAGTGGGGATTGATGGTGCAATTGAGGGGCAGAGCTTGCAGATGAGGAGGAGAGGGTGGTGTTGCGAGCAGGTGAGGGCGGGGCGCAGCTCAGCTCGGGGCGCGGGGACGGCGGGTAGATCTTAGCACGGAGCTTGGTGAGCTTGTTTCTCAGCTGGCGGCCGCGCGTTGCGTCAGCATCGCGCCAGCAACGACGACGATGGCCTCCGTCGCTCGCGAGCAGCTCCGACAGGCCAGCCGGGCGGCCACCATTATCCTGACGTGGGCAGCGGTGGGTGGTGCGGCGCGACGCCGCGTACGTACGTGTGGCCCCTCACTGGAGCTCAGTCCCTCCCTGCCGGGCAAGCGAGATGCCCAGATCCAATCGCTGCGCAGCCGCCGTCGGCTGCCGCTCGCGTTCCTGGCGCTGCCCCTCATCGCATCCAAGCACCCAAGCCTGCTGCCCGCCCAGCTCCTGCCGATCGCCATCATCTGCCAGCCTCGACGCCCTCTCGTTGTGGGCCGCCCAGACCAGTCTGCGACCGCCCTCTCAGCATCCCACCAGCCTCCCCACCGATCAGCAATGCAGTCCGCGCACGCATCACGAGAGATCAACGGTGCCACCAGAGCCCTCTCCGCCGCGCAATTCAGGCTCCCGCAAGCCCGCAATTGAGGCTGTGTGCATGCTGCAAATTGGCGGTGAGGGGTCCGCTGGTGGTCTGGCCTGGGCTACGCACGGAAGAGCGTCGTGGGAGGGCCAGATAATAAAGCTCTCGTCGCTATTTTTTGCTCGAGTTCCAGACGCGATCCATTGCCCATGGGTCGCGTAGATCGCTGTTTGCTGGCCGGGCTGGCCGCCTGTGCCCATTGGCCGCCTCGCCAATAACGCCCGCCTCTGCCGCTGCGAGCAAGCAGAGCCGACGCGAGCAAGGTATGGGAGTAGCTGCTCCGTGGCGACTCAGCGCACCCTCTACTCTCCACATGCACTCGACTCGAACCAACGTCGTCTCGTCGTCGCCGACCACTCGCCCACTCTCCACGGCCAGCTCACGACTTCTGCCAAGCACGGCGACCTCCGCTCAACCGTCATGTCTCCATTCCCACTTACACGAATCTACACCCCCGTTTCACCGAGCCTATGGCCCCAGTTTCTCCGTGCCAAGCGCGTGGAGCCCTTCAGTCTCTATGGTACATACAAACGGTCCCGTCGTCAGTCGTAGTATCCTCTTATGTGTGCACCGAGCTTCCCGACCCAAGAATTTTGAACAAGCAAAGCCATGGCGGTATGAACAGAAAGGGCGACGAGAAAAAAAATGCTGAAAGAAAGGAAGCGGAATTAAACGCAAATGTAGAGTGTAACCGAAAGAATGTCCATCCGAGTCGAAAAGGAAATTAATCCGCTTGAGCCACTTCAGCTCCACTCGCTTGCCGCTCGAAAGATGCAAAACCAGACTCAGGCAAACACAAATGCGAGTAGTTTTGTTTCTCTTTCCGACGCCTTGGAAATGCCAGATCCCTTGCCTTGTCGGCCTCAGTTTTGACGCCTGCCGATCGTTCCTACCGGTGGTGGTGCTCCTCGTCCGCTTCTCCGCAACAGCCTCGCCAAGCTCGCCTCAACGCGTGTCCTCTTGCCTGACCGAGGAATAATATGCCCTTGCCCCGAGCAACGGCCTAATCGGTCCCGGGAACCGCCCAGAAGCCCCAGAAGCCCACTCTTCTCGGTCTATACCGTCCTATGCCCCTTCTCAAATGATGTTCGCAATGCTGATTCTGTTCGTCCCGCCCGCGCTTGCCGAACTACCCGAGCTTCCTGGTGGCGGCACTGCTACACCACCGCCTCCCTCTGCCCCTGCTGCCCCTGGTGCCCCTGGTGCCCCTGGTGGAGGCCCGGGTGGCAAGCTGCCGACATCCGAGCCCAACTGAACCCTCTTGCCTGCATTGTGCGGGCTGGGCTGATAGAAGGCCGGCTGCTGCATCTGCGCGTGCACCTGCGCGTGGTGTCTAGACCGCTGCTCATCCAGGAGCGTCGCTATTTGCCGCTCAATGCGCTCCCAACCGCCCCACTCGCGCGATTCCTTATCTGTGAGCATCGAGTTCATCCGAGGCGCAGGGTACCGTTCGTCGTCCTCTTGCATTGGTTCGCCGTTCTCGCTGCTGCCGCCCGAAGCCTTGCGTGCTTGGGCCGGGTCCTTGGCGGCCGCCGCCGCCGCATTCAAAGCATTCGGCGCCTGGGTCGACGTCGGCGTGTTGAGCTTGATGCCCGTATCGCTGCCTGCCCAAACCCAACTGTTCTCCGTGGATCCTTGCAGGTCGCCGCTCACGTAGGCCAGCATCTCCTCGTCCACCTCCAGCATGCTCTGCGACCCATTGCCGCTCTGTATGCGCTCCGTGAGCCGGGCCAGGAAAAAGGTCAGGTTCCGTCCGCACGCCGTGTTGACTTTTCTCATCGATCCAATGGCTGCGCTGGCGCGCACGCATGTCAGCGCCGCAACGTAGTCGGCGCGGAAGCACAGGACCAGCGTGCAGCGCCAGAGATGGGTGCACAACATGTGCTTCGCGGTCGCCAGGATGCGTGCCTGCCAGCTGTCCCCACGGAATCCCGGCTCGCCCGGCGGCGAGAGCATGCTGCGTGAGATATATTTGGCTGTGTCCCGTGCGACGGAAAGGCAGCGGTTGAGTGCATCGATGCGCTCCGTGAGGTGGCACGCAGATGACAGATTATGCCTGGACAAATGGAAGCGCGCGAATGGCAGCACGAGGACAGACGTTAGAACACCTGGGTCCACGTAGCTTTCGGGCGCAAGCTGGTACGTCTCTGGGATGGAAGACATGATGGCGCGGAAGTATTCCTCATACGTCTGTAATGTGGCAGGCCCAATCGTCCTCGCTTTCAGTGTTTTCTTCAGCTGGCCTATGAAGCGCATGACCGGAATGGTATTGTGGAGCGTGATCGTCATTGGCTGTCCGGGCGAGGGCCGCGAGATTCCGTGTGGTTGGACGTGACTGTCGTCGACCGCTGCCGGCCAAGGAACTTCGCAGTCCTCGTCGTCGATGAGGACCGGTCTGCCGACCTCCAGCGAGAGGAGCCTAGGAACGATCAGCTACAACGAAAAACCCCCGAAAACGAACGAATCTTACCTGTCCCACGAATAAATCGACCACCACACCCGCCTACGCAATTCTCCCTCGACTACCGGCCACGGCCCAGTCTCACAGTGCAATCCTAGGTCCTGAGCAATCCTGACGGCCGAGCCAAGCCATACCCATCCAGCCGACTTGAGGTTCATTTCCGTAAGGAAAACACTGACCAGCAACGTAGTCCGAGCGTGGTCGATTGTCATCTCGTCCGACCAGGTGTTGATACTGCGCGCAGCAATCTCCATGTATTCTTTGCCTTTGTCTTCAGCTAACGGCGCCCCGCGAGACGAATCGGCTGTCTGCAGAGTTCCACACGCCAAAACCGCGTGAAAGACAGCCACCCATATTTGCGGCGCTCCTTGAAAGGACCCAACGGCGTAGATCTCCTCGACTTCGGCGATGAAGGTCGGCCAGTGAACCAATGGTGCCCAAGCGTGCGTGGATGCATAGTACTGAGCCAGTAATTGGTCGGTGGTGCGTCTATCCGGCAGCGGCAGGTTGGCCGATGGATAAGGCGGCTGAGGAGCATTGTGCCGGTATGGGGGAGGCGCCTTGAAGATGCCGCGACTGTAGATGCGAATGTTCTTTCGGACGTGGTCGAAGTTGCCCAGCGAAGGAGGACCGTGCTTTCTTTCTGAGCTAGGGACTATGTCGGGCAGATTCAAAGACGGGACGTCAACTCGTTGCTTGTCAATGTCCATTGCGCCTCCGTGCTGCAGCATGGTACGCAGTTGCGAGATTTGATGTTTCGCCTCGGCCAGCTGGCTTTGTAGGTCCTGGACTTGCTTGATCGAGGACATCCGACGGTTGGTTTCCTGCACGTTTCTGTCAGCACACTACGAAGGCATTCAGACGACGCTATGCGGAGAGGTTTGCCTTGGTGAACTGGCATCTCACGCTCCTGCTGGAGCACTCTGAACAACTCGACGTCTCGGTGGCGTCGCATTTCACTTTGCGTTCCCGACAAGCGTCGCAAGAGGGATCCTTCCGGCGTTGCCGGTACGCTCGCTTGGTCGCAGACAAGCCCCCAGAGAGATGTGTCGGTGAGATTCCCGAGGCTGACATGTTGGCGTCGGGGAGTGTCTCATGGATGCTGCCCGGAAGGCTGCCAGCGGCAGTGCTCGGCGAAGTCGACGAGTTCCCGTAAGGATAGGCATATGGAGTGGCACTGTAGCTGCCGGGAGAGCGTGCTATCGTCTGGTGGGGGAGGGTGGGTGTCTGGAGGCCATGGGGACGGGCGGAGCTCAGGCTGAAGAGGCTCGAAGCCGGGGGGATGACGGTCTGGGGGGAGGCGTTGGAGGAGATGGAGGAGAGATCGTGACTAGGGACTGCGTGAGATTGCTGGCGCGCGTAGGAGCTGTCCATGGTGGACTAGAGGAACAGCTAGGTGGCTGCTCTCGAAAAAAGATGACGGGTCCCAAGGCACTCGGGTGGTGCCGAGATCTCTGCGGGTCGCCTCGGACTTGACAAAACTCGGGCCCTTTCTGAAAGAGGGAATTAGATGGGCAAACCCTGGTCGGCACCATACAGCGGCGAGGGCTCCAGTGGTGCTCTGGTAGGACGATGGCGCACCGGTCCGGGTCAAAAATAGCGTCGGGGTGGGGGTCTGCGCGGGCTGGTCGTCTGCGTCAGGCAAGCACACAGACTGTGCGACCAGCTCGAAAGGATGCCGATTTGCTCGGAACGCAGGCGTGGATGATCCCGCGCTGAAGTATGGACGGGAAGGCCAGCTGCATGCGCGGCGTCAGCACAGGTACCATGAACAGCTGAAGCCGGGACAGGCCGACCGGGTAGGCGTTCAATTGGCACGGGAACGGGTTGGCGAGAGAGCGGGTATGGCGCTGGATGCGGTGCGCGGTCGGGACGGGCGAGTTTTTGCAGAGCTCCGCGCGTGACCAGCGCGAGTGTGTGTGTGGCGGGACAGACGAGAGGAGAGAGAGGGATCAGGCCTACCTATCACGGCTGCTGCGAGTGCATGAGACCCCCGCTAGCAGACGGAGAGGGGCAGGCGAGGATGCTTCCGCCGCCGGGGAAGGATCAACGGCAGGCTCCCAGGTCGCCCGTGGGAGTGGAGGGGGCGGCGGAGGAGCTCGCGCGGTTGACGTCTGTCGAGATTGCTGGAGCTGCTCTGCCTCGGCCTCTCTGAGTTTTCTGGCACGCCCCCTGGCGGGTGAGGCTGAAGCGCGCGGCCGGCTGGTCAACGCTGGTCGTGGAGCTGCTCTTGGTGGCGCCACGGCACGTACATGGATGCGGGCAACGGTCAGCGGTCAGCGGTCCGCATATTTGATTGAGGACCGGGAGCACAGCATGTTCGTATCGTTCTCGTGTGGTGCGGCCCGGGTGGGACTGCGCTGCTGAGGACATATAGCAGGCTCAGGCTGGGCCAGCGGGCGGCGATCAGTCAAGCGCGAGGCATCAGCGGCGGCGGCTGGCTCCATTAGGGAAGATGGTGATCTCGAGTTAGCTGGTACGGTGCAGGCGCGGGCGCGGAGACGACCCAGCGCGCAGGACAAGGTCCAGGAGGCTAATCTGGCCAGGGTCCTGTATTTGCCGCCGCTTCGACGGCGGGATCTAGGATCCTAGTGGGTAGGCAAAAATCTTCACCACTCACAATCCCTGCAGGGGCCGCCTGCCCGGATTCGCCCGGGGGCGCGCGCTGCCACGGTGTGTGCTTGTGCCTGCTTCCGCCCAAGGATGCTGATGCGCCCATCTGGCGCGGTGGTGATGAGCGCGCCGCCTGCTCGATGCGGCGCCTAGCCCTACCGCCGCCGCGACACGCTGCCCGGTCACGCAATGTGGAGCAGGCCGCGCCTGCCAGCCAACCACGAGGCCCGCCAGTCTGGAGAAGCGCGGCGGGTGGCTGGCCTGCTGCGCCTGCTGCGCTGATGCTGTGGCGCGCGCCGGCGAGAACGTGGCTCGCGGGCCCGCGCTTCTGGAAGGCCGTTGCACGCTGGCACGCTGGCTGGGCTGGGCCGGCGCGTCGCTCGTGGCCTCGGCCGGGCCCCAGGGCGCCGTGGCCTGATGAGGGCCGGCAGCTGCTGGCAATTTGGAGCCGGGCGAGCGCCTGCTCCGGGCAGGTCGGCCGCGTCGTGGACGAGCAGCCTCAGCGCGCACTCTACGCGAGGCTGTTAGCGTCGGCGCTGTCTCACCCTGTGCGCTGCGCGAGGGAGCCGCACGGTAAATTTGGCACGCACCGCGCGTGCTCGCTGCCCGGCGGGGTGGGTGGGTGGATGGCATTGGGGCACTGGGGCACTGGGGCTTGGGGCAGCCGCGGTGGCAGGCGATCTGCTGTTTCAAGGTCGACAATACAGCGCAGATCATCGCGCGGGATCTCCGTGCTTTCGGCAGTCGGATTCCTCCGCCCTTCCACCGGCGGCGAAACCGACCAAAACGACAGGCATTGGCAACTTCCGAGCGCACATCATCCTCCACGGCGCCCGGCTTTCGCACCGCTTCCCGTTAGGATTTGCCGCGCGTGCGCGCTCGGCTTAGGCGCTGCGCGCGCTGCGCTTCTCGGCCCGGCACCAGCTTTGCTTTCGGGCGACGTCGACGTCGCCAGCGATCTCGCAGCCGGCAGTCGCTGCCCTGCCACAGCCGCTCCCAGACAGAAATTGCCCCAGCAGATCGCGCCTAGCCGAAGCCGCCACGGCCCACGCTACGCGGCCTTGAGCCCGCCCGCAGATCGGCCACGGCGCTGTACCGAGATCGAGCCCGCCTGTTGCGCTGCCGCCCTCGCTGCCGCCTGCCTGCGGCCTGCCTGCGGCCTGCCTGCTGCCAGCGGCCCAGCCTGGTGCCTGCCCACCACCGTTGCCGGCTGCCCGTCTGCCCGTCCGCACGTCCGGCTGCTGCCCGCGTGGCCTGCCGCTGCCCGACTGGTGGCCCCCGGCTCAACTCCCAGCCGCCTGCAGCCCGCGCAAGGTTCGTTTTCGTGGGACGCCGCGAAGGATTGCGCGCCCTGCCCGCATCGATCGCCCCGAACCAGACGCCCACTGCCGCGTCCATGAGGCACGCGACACGTGACCGCCCCAGGGCGCGCCGTGGCGAGTGCGGCGAGCGCGGCGGCGAGATGAGGTTTGATGACAGTCGTCATCCGCCGCATGGCGCTGGTGCCGCCCGCAACAACAAGTGCCGCCGGCCCACAGCCGCCGATTGCTGCCCGGTCGGACGGCCTCCGCTATACGAGCGCTGCATCTGCGGCAAATGCCCCCTATCCGAGCCTTGGCCTGGAAGGGCCTGCTCGGCCAAGCGTTCCAGACTCCTTCCATGCCCGCTGCGCGCTGCAACCATTACGAGCCAGCCGCCGTCAGCCCGTTGGCGGCTCCTCCTCGCCAGAGCGGAGACGGCGCCGTTACCCCTTTGTTATCTTCACGTGCTGTCCCGCCGCTGTCCCAAACTTCGGATCCGGCCGCCGCCCGCGTTCCGCACGCCGCAGACCGCGCGGTCCGCTTCTTTTTTCCCCAAATCTGTGGCCGGCATCGCCCGGGCACTGCTCCGCCGGCCACGTTGAGCCCTGCCGTGTGCCGTGCTGCTCTGCCATTGGCCGTGTTCCTGTCTGGCATCCGGGGATTCTGCGGCCGCTTGAAAGATTGCCCTTCTCGCGCGTTAGGCTTCTCGCAAAATTTCCAAAACAAATCCCAGCCGGCGTCTCGCCCTCTGCATAAGACGTTAAGCTTTTCTGTCTCCTGCCCAAGCTACCCGCGCCCGGCTTCCGAAAACAACCAACCACAATGTGCAACGAGCAGACCCACGCGTTCCTGAGGGCGCTCCCCAAGTGCGAGCAGCACATGCACTTGGAGGGCGCGCTGACGCCCGCGGTGCTGTTCGCCCTCGCCAAGAGCAACAACATCGCCCTC
Source organism: Diplodia corticola (assembly GCF_001883845.1). Classification (NCBI taxonomy): domain Eukaryota; kingdom Fungi; phylum Ascomycota; class Dothideomycetes; order Botryosphaeriales; family Botryosphaeriaceae; genus Diplodia; species Diplodia corticola. The sequence continues at coordinate 47,448 of NW_017971544.1, forward strand.
CCGAGCGACGACCCCGCATTTGCCTCTCCGCAAGCCCTCCTTGCCCGCTACGAACGGTAGGCTGCTCTACCACTCCCCCGGTTCTGCGCCCGCCCCTGGCCACACGTGACATCGGGAATTCTGCCTCACGCCCTGCTGATCCCGCCTGTTTTAGTTTCACCTCCCTTGATGACTTTCTGCACTACTACTACATTGGCATGTCTGTCCTCATCCATGCCTCGGACTTCGAGGCGTTGGCCTGGGACTATTTCCAGCACGCGGCCGCTGGCGGCGTGGCGCATGCCGAAGTCTTTTTCGACCCGCAAGCGCACACTTCCCGCGGAATCTCGTACGATACCGTGTTGCAGGGCTTCAGCGCCGCCCGCCATCGCGCCACGCGCGAGCTCGGCATCTCAACCGAGCTGATCTGCTGCTTCCTGCGCCACCTCCCGCCGCAGGATTGTCTCGACACGTTCGAGCACGAGCAGGTGCAGGCCAGTTACGTGGGCGGCCAGATCGCGGGCATCGGCCTCGACTCCTCCGAAGCCCCCTTTCCGCCGCAGCTGTTCGAGGAGCTGTATCACCGCGCCGGCAAGCTGGGCCTGAAGCGCACCGCCCACGCCGGCGAGGAGGGGCCCCCCAGCTTCATCCGGGACTCGCTCGACCTGCTGGGCGTGCAGCGCATCGATCACGGCCGCCGCCTGACCGAGGACCCCGCGCTGATGCGGCGCGTCGCAGAAGAAAAGATTCTGCTGACCACATGCCCGCTCAGCAACGTTGTCCTCCGTGGCATCAAGGAGGTCGCAGAGATGCCGATCCGCCAGTTTATCGATGCTGGCGTTCGTTTCAGCATCAACAGCGATGACCCCGCTTACTTCGGCGGCTACATCCTTGACAATTACGTGGCGGTCCAAAAGGCTTTTAATCTGTCTGTTAAAGACTGGGACTGGATCTGTAGGGGTGCCATTGAGGGCAGCTGGTGTAAGCAGGAGCGCAAGGATGAGCTCCTGAAGGCGCTGGACGCTGTGATCAGCGAGTACGAGGCCAAGCTGAGCGCTTAAAAAAAATAAAAATAAAAAGAGGGATCTCTCAGCTGAGAAGGCGAGTCTGGTGTACAGAAAACAGGTGTTAAACGTTGTGGAAAAACTCATATAGACCTACGATACCAAATAGAGTTTATGATTGCTGTTTGCTCTTTCTACACCATCTCATCACGGGAATTTGGTTACTAGTGAAAGTAATGTTCTCCAAGCCTACTGGCATCTTCTCTTACTGATCGCAGCTTGGCCATGAAGTACTCCAATTAAACGAGCCTGCAGACCCAGCTGAAACCATTGAATAGGTAAGTAATGCCGGGTGATGAGGACAGTGGCTGAAAGCCGGTGGCTTTAGAGGTGTGTCTTATGTGGTAGTCAAAATCACAAAGGGCGATGTAAATAGATGAAATGATCACCAGCCAAAAGACTGATGGCCTTTGTCGGGTGGCTACTGATGCTAGAGAGAAGCAAGGTGTGAACGTTATGCAAGAAAAAAGTGATGTGGAAGACCTACAAATTCCCGCCGTTCAGACCTTTTGGAGGTGAATGAAGAGTTGGAGGTGAAGAGTTAGCGGTGAGGCACGGTTGGTGTGAGTTACACTCACTGCACCTTCCCGATCCACGGTCACTGCCTTAAACGGCTTGACGTGAGTACCTTTGCTCTTCGTTCCCCAGGGCAACCGCAACGCGCACCCCCCCCAAACGGGCCTAGCGTTGCCCGCCTGTCGCGTGCCGCAGCTTCCCATCAACGAGCGGCAGCTACAAAAACCTCTCGCCCGCTATCTCTTCCTCCAAGCTTCTTCAACTACCGCGGATCACTCCGCCCACCCAAGTCTTTCAGGCGCGCACGCCGTCAGCGCCGCCGACCGATATCGTCGCGCCTACCGCACCACGCTCGACTCTTCTTCGCACAAGTAAGTCCCTTCTTCACCTCGTTGTCACAGCCCACCCATGCCCCATGAATGACCGACGGACCCAAGCCGGGCCGTCAAAAGAACAGCTATCTGAGATCTACGACCGAAAGTCTCGCGCTTTCCATGTCTGCAAGCCCTTCATTGCGGTGGCGTCCGTCTTCCAATCATGGCCTCGCTAGGTTTGCCTTCGCGGGTGTAACCGCTGGTGTGGTTGTCAAGGCTGGATTAGAAGGGTGCGCGGTCATGGAGGCGAGGGATCTAGGTCCAGAGACGAAAACACAATATGAGCTAAATCTGACCCGGGGAGAGAGACATGTTTGAATTTTGCCACAAAGATTCATTCAAGAAACGCTTGCGCTGACAAGTCGTGATTATGAGCAGGTACCGATTGCACTGGCTGCCAGCCTGGGCGCATCGTCATCGTCATACGAGTGCGACTGTGGAGGACGAGGTTTGGAGGGCTTGGGTAGTGGGAAGCTTTCGGTTTTGGATAGTAGTTACTTCTTCATCAAATGCGGAGTCTTGCGTATACCATCTTTCTTTGCTGCTGAATGTGTTCACTGGAAAGCTGTAAGAGGGTACATCCACCTGCTGGTAGTGTGGAACTGCACCAATGTTGAGAATGCTGGGAATTGGTGAGCGCATGTCCAAGGTCCTGCGGCTCCACCAAATATAGTCGCATAGATACTAGCACCTTTTCTGCTTCCAACACACGTAAGAACCCACACCAATATCACTCTGCGCGTAGATCGCACACATCCAATCTCGTCTTCGGAAGCTGGGTGGCGCATTAGACGATGACACTTGAGCCACAAGCCTGTGCGGCAAGCATGTACAGATATTAACCTATAAAGTCTTTAAATACTCCCGATACTCACAGCATTGAGTAAAGTGCTTGAAACAAGATGCAGATATACAAGGTGATCCTTCTTTCGTCCTTACCCAACAAACCTCACGCTCTTCACCTGCCTTCAGTACTTCGTAAAATCCTCCTTCGGCGCATTTCCCTCTTCCTCCCCAGTGCCGTATTTCCTCACGTGCTCCTTTGCGGCAGTCCTGTCCGCCTCAAACGCCTTCACCTCCTCACTATCCATATGCTTGGCGACCTGGTCAGCTTGCCACTTCTTGAAGCTGAATCCCAAGCCCTCGTGGCTGTAGTCCTTGTCATTGGCCTGATCCTTGTGGTACTTGACTTGGATGAAGTCCGAGTCGACCGTGTCCGGGTCGAGCGACAGCGAGACGAGGCCCGTCACCCGGGCCGTCTTTGGAATGACGCGGAAAGTCCACGACTGTAGAAAGACAGACAGCCAGTAAGCGCACCGTCGACCTTTCACGATTTGTTCCGAACATCGGGAGGCGGGGGGAGGGGGAAAGACTCCCTACCTGATCGTTCTTGAACTGTATGAAATCCCTCTCGTTCTTGACGACCTGGTAGCCGTTGTTGACGCTGGCGCTGAACAGCTTCGGCAGCGCGAACCACTGGCCGGCCATCTTGAAGCGGTCGTTGGCGTAGACGAACTGGTCGTCGTACACGCAGTCGGCCGCGTAGCGCCGCACGCGCTCCACCGTCGGCGCGCAGCCGTACAGCGCGACGATGTCGTCGACCAGCGCCTGCCGCGGCCCGTCCAGCGGCAGCGACTTGGATGGGTCCGGCGTGTAGTCCTCGTCCGTCGCCGTCTGCCGCGGCTCGAAGTGCTCGCCGGGCTTGCTGCTGCTGCTGCTGCTGCTGCTGCCCGCGGTGGCGGAGGTGGACATGTTGGCTGCCTTTTGTTGCTGCTGCTGCTGCTGCTGCTGCTGCGTCGAGGTGGTTTCCCTGACGCCCTTGGGCTGCTGTTGCGGGCGGTCGACGCTCAGTCTTCGAAGCGGTGGGTTCACTCTCTGCTCGGAGGCCTTGAGCCTTGCGGTGTAGACTTGCTGCGGATGCAGTATCGATGCCTTGTTGAAGATCTTCTTCGCGCCGGACATCAAGAGGTTTGAATGCGTGGGGTAGTCGTCCTTTGCTTTCTGCTCGGACGGAGGCGGCTGTGCTGTTGCAGGCGGAGAGGAGGCAGTGGTACTGTTTGCGGCGCTCATTTTATCGATAGCTCCTATTTTGGGTCGTCTGGTACTGGTGCAATGCGGGGTCCAGTTCAATCTATGATACGGGGATGACGTGAGGGATGACTTCACGAGAGAGCGGATTAGGGTGAAGGCGCGGTGTATGTGTGTGAGACGGAGCAGACGGCGTGACGGCCTCTCGGCAGAGACACGGACGCACCATCGCCCGGCTACGCTTCCACATGCGCATCGTCTGAGGACGTCCTTGTCCGGCAGCGCTTGGCGGGGTGATGATCGCAAGCAAAAGACGCCAACGTTGGACGCCTACTACGTAGTGACGCCCATGACGTCATTGTCATGTCCGATAAGATAGGTAGGTCTTATCGATAAGCCCACACCTGCAACAGCCCTTAGGTGAAGCTCATTCGGGCTCCCGAGACGTACGTTCACTACCCATGGAGCTCTTGTTGAAATCCCGAGGCCTTTGGGCCCCTCAAAATCGGAATCAATTAGTGCAAGGCTATCTACATAACTGCCGCCCCTCGGGCAGCTATGGGAAACAGCGTGAACCCAGATGGTGAAAGCAGCCTCTCTGAATCTCGCCGATACCTCCGTTGACCCCGACGCCTGGAACAGGATAAAACGCCTCCAACATGCTATTTGTGCCTTCTCGGCTCCATAGCATCCCAATTTAGCCGTGCTGTATGCGAAAAGCAACCCACCCGTGCTGATTACTGAATTGTGTTTCAAAGCCACTGCTGAGGCATGTGTTGGTTTTTTTTTCTTTTCTTTAGGAATTTTGCGGGAGAAGAGCAATCTATCCACCGATCTGGTGAATACTTGGTTTTTTTTTTATATCTTTCGAATTAGTGCAAGGAAACGACACAAACCTGGAATCCAGTCGCAGGCCTTGATCCTGGGGTTGCTTAGCTCTCTATGGAGAGGAAACGGAGGTTCGGTGCGGGTGATCTGGCGAATGTGCAAACTGTGTGCGATCTGCTCTCATCTTTCGATCAATCAGGCATCTGCTCCACTCCACACTCTGAAGAGGCGATCAACGCTCAAACTACACCTTGGTGCTGAGCTCAGCCGGCGGGGGTTGCCACCGCCTCTCCGTTCGACGAGAGGCGACGCTTTGCGGAGTTCTGCGACAGCGTTTCCTGTACCATGTAAGCATTGCATCAGCAAAAGACCCATGTGCTCGGAGCAACCTAGCCCGAGCGATTCAATCGGGGACTCTTCTCGGCGGAAGAGTTGCGCGACTTTCACCGGCGGCGCGCCTCCAGACTCGGGTTTTCTTCCTTGACTGACCTCCATTCCGGCTTCGCGATGAGAGCGCTTCTTTGTCGTCTTAACTTTCTTGGCCTTTACCGGCTTCGCCTCGCCCGCGTCAAAGCAATCATCTGGGAGGTCGTAGCTGCCGCACATCAGTATATAAGGGGAGGTTGCCTGTTTCGAACCAATCCTTGGGGCCTACCTCCTCGTGTGCACGATGCGGATTGAATGCAGGTGTTGATCGTAGTTAGCCCACTCCTGGCACAGACGCTTGAATTCCGAGACCGCATAGGAGATGTCAAGTGACTTGGCGCCTGCAGGATTTAAGCAGCCAAACCTTGTCTGAACTCATAGGAGACTTACCTGGCTTCAGCTCAATGCCAATGTAGAAAGTAGTCGTGTAGACGGTAATGGGGCTGTCGCCGTTGGCTTCCTTGCCGTTGGCGTCGCCGTTGGACAAATCGAGCTTGTCTGCGGCGCCCCCAGCACCGATGTCCTGAAGCATGCCGTTCGACTCATCAGTGGTGTCGGTCTTGACCGAGTACTTCACGCTACCCTGCAAAATCTCTTCTTTGTCTTCCTCCGTCTTGCAGTGATGGACGCGCTTGAAGCCTTTGTTGAATGGCTGGGCCAGTTCAACGTCCTCCGCGGGCGATTGTTCAATCAAACCGACGAGCTTGCGGACCTTGGACTCGACAGAGCTGCTCCAGTTGTCCTGCGCCTCCTTGTCATGGCTTGCTGCGACAATGCTAAGATAGTACTTGAAGTCTTGGGTGAAGAAGGTGTGCTTATCGAACAAATCCCGCCAGCGTCGCTTCTCCGCCAGGATATCACTGGTGATCTGGCTCGCACGCAGTAGTTCGCGCTTGATGACCTTCTGCGTCGAGTGTGTAATGTTGTGCGTTGCACACATTGAAGGGTAAGCAGGGGTGATGATCGGCATCAGGTGGCGCTTGTCGCCGGGGTAGATTTGAGGATTCCAGACGCGGACTTGCAGCGGACCATCCTCGATCTCCTTCAGCATGATGGGACGCGGCCAGGGCCATGTGCTCATCAGGTAAAAGAAGCGGCCCAGGACAACGGCAGCACAAGCCATTGGGTACAGCTGGCATATACGCGCAACCATCATAGCCCAAGCGATACCTCCCGGGAACCCAACAATGTTCGCATAGATGGCGTGGCCTGTTCGTCCCTATATCAGCTTGGCGTGACCGAAAAACCATGGATGTCTACACGTACGCTGAGCCCATAGCTTGACAGCTCTGGTGACCTGTCTGAAGATCTTAGGTTGAGGGACCAGAGAGAGCACCTCGTCCGTAACGCGAGTGCCGTTCACACTGCGCAAATCCGTCTCATCCAGACCACGGAGCAAGCTATTGTCCTTCAAGTCGAGATCTAGGGGTACCGAGGCGATGGCAAGGCGAGCGAAGATCAAGTCGATATCGATCCCGAGGAAGTCCATCTTGATGATTGGAGTGAAGGCATCGGGAACCGGCGAGAATTTCTCGATGGCGCCAGGAGGCGCAACTTTCTCGAGGACGTTGATGAAATGCGCAAAGAAGTCGTCACGGGTGACGTGCTTGGGTGCAAGGACGAGCGTATCGATATCGGAGCCTAATCCAAGGGAAGAAAAGCATTAGAGGAGCGGTGTTCGTGCGTGCGCGGGCGCGCGCCAAACGGACAAGTACATACCGGGACCGTAGACACCCAGGCGATAGCTACCAAAGGTGCAGATCTTGCCGCCAGCGTTCTCGATAACGGAGGGCGCAAGGCCCTTCACATGGCCAACGTGACGGACAAACTCTTCGACAGCCTTTTGCAGAGTGTGCAGAGCGGCGCCCCTGCGAAGCGTCAGCACGGCGCAGACGGTGGTGGTGAGGGCGACAAACGCACCTTTTCTCCGTCTCCTCTGGGGCCTCAAAGGTGTTCTGGCTGCGCAACTCGTCCAGAAGAGCGGCATCCAGCGCCAGCTCGGCATCGGTGGGGGGCGCGCGTGAAATGGGATCCGTCACGCCCCAGCGCCTACCGGATTGGCCGGCCATCTTGCCTCAGGCGACGTGAGGGCGAGCAGATGAGTGGCGGGTGCGCAGCTGTGGAAAAGGTAGGTTGGGGCGAGCGCGCAGCTTTGGAGCGGCAGGTGGGGGTTCGGAGTGGCTGGATTTAAGCGCAAAGCTGCATGCCGGGGCGCTGAGGACGGGCGACTGGGTGGATGGACTGGGTGGCCAGGGTTCGGGTGGTGGTGGAGGTGATTAGGTTGTTGAAGCAGGGCAGCGTCGTGCGAGCGAGGAGCTTCGCGCCAAGGCCAAGGCACCATCATCCACACGGGTTGTGGCCGCGCATCGCCGACCCGCCTGTGCCTTGACCCTGGCGCTGCCTCTCAATTTCGCCGCACAGCCCGCCCGCCTGCCTGCGCGGCCAATGCCCACGCCTAGTTTCACGTCGCTTGTCATTTCGGGGCGACACAGTCTGCTACAGCATCGGTACTCATTATACTGCAGAACCAGTACGGCGCCCGGGCCCTCTATTTCCTCCTGGCGGCCCCTACCCGCTCCCAAAAAAAGCCCCCAGCTTCGCGTCGAGCCACTGCACATCGTCCTTGCTTTGGCCGGGTCCTGCAGCGCCGTCTCAGCATTCCGGTCCACACACACGGCTGTCGCGCATTGCAACTCACCTCCAGCCCAATGTCCCCAGACGGACGGGAAAGCCTCCATCGCGCCTATCCCCGGGCGCATGGTGGCGACCTCATTGGCCGAGTCCTCGGGACTGTGCATTCGGTCAGCTTTGCCTGGATGTGTGCTTGCTGATCTTACGGGAAATAGAGATCGGTCTTGCTCGGCAGCACCAGGGCTTTGGCCGTGATGCCCTGCATCGCCTTCGCAAAATCTCCGTTGTACGGCTCCTGGTCTGAACAGTCTCCTGCCTGCCATGTGTGAAGCATAACCATGAGGTTTTCCGGATCTGCCTGCGTTAGCGTCCGGATTTGTTGCACGTCATCTGCGACAAACCCTTAGAACACGCCCATGCTTCCCAAAAGTTCACCATGAAGTCCTCCAGATTCTTGAAGCCCAGGGCCGTCTCGTACAGCTTCTCTCTGTAGAATGCCTGGCTGAATCCCCAGCCGGCGTACCCACGGCCAAATGCTTTGAGACCAACGCTTTTCTCCTCAGCTGTCCAAGGACGATAGTCGCCAGCCTTTGCCAGCGCTTCGCCCTTCGCTGATCCGCCCGACGGCACGCCCTTTGCGGCCAGGAGAGCCGACTTCACGCCTTCGAGGAAGACCTGGTTGTGCAGCGACGTCTTCGCAGATCCACAGAAAGGGACAACCAGATCCATGAAGTCGGGATATTGGGTAGCCCATTGGTAAGTCTGGCCGGCGCCCATGGACCATCCCAGCACGGCTTTGGCATGCTTGATACCCAGATGCTTTGTCACTAGCTCGTACTGGGCTCGTACATTATCGTAGAATAGGACGTCGGGGAATGGCTTCAGTCCAGGGGTGTTGGAGGGCGATGAGGATTGGCCATTTCCAAACAGCGCGGTGATGACAATGAAATACTTCCGCGGATTCAATGTCTTGTCTTCTCCAATGAGCCATTCGTTGTCGGAAATCACTATGAGTCTCAGCCGAAGCGACCTTGGGAGGCGCAATGCTCAGGTGCACACCTACGTCCAGAGTACCAAGTGGGGTAGATGACAGTAGGCAGGCCGGGTTCACCGAAAGTCTTGTATGCAATGAAGGCGTCCGGGATGAGGCCGCCGGACTTGAGCTTGAAATCGCCGAGCTTGTACGTGCTGTAGTCTGCCATTTTGAGTCCAAGCAGAGGAACAGGTCAGGGCTGTTCGAGGCCAGCTCGGTCGATGCGATGCAATCTATAGGCGTTCGCGCCGCAGATAAGCGGGAGCTACCTACCCCTCTCTCGCCGGGCAGGGTGGTGCCTTCCCTATCGCTCCTTAGCGGGGTAGTAGCTAGGCCGATGACGCGCACTGACTCTGCGCGCCCGCAATCGACCGCGCGCGTGAATCAGTCCACATGGCCAAACTCCTTCCCGCCGTCGGCTGTGAGCCCTGCCGAATTCCTTACCCGCGCCTTGCTGACAAGCCGGCTAGAAGCCGCTCGCGGACGCAGATCCGCCCCACCATCCGTCGTGGCTGCATTTATAATTCTGGCCAGCACTACTTCACGACATCGCCCGCCCATAGGGAAAGACACAACAAGACTTAGAGCAAACAAACTCCGGAAACGATACATCAGCAGCCATGGCCGACAGCAGAGTCCACTTTGGCCCTCCCGACGGCCCCAGCTCGATGATGGACAACGAGAAACAGATTCAGCGGAACCCTCACCCAGACTTCAAGCAAGTCGAAAACTCCCGCCCAGACTGGCAAGACAAGCCCATTGCATGGTCCAAGACCAAGAACCCCGACTGGAAGCTCGGCGACGGGCCCAACGACGGCGGCGAGAGCCTAAACAAGAAGCACGTCGAGATTGACCCGTACGCCGACGGCCGCCCCGCCGTCTTCAACTACAAGCTCCTGATCTCGGCCATCACCCCGCGCCCCATCGGCTTCGTAGGCACCCGGTCAAAAGATGGTGAGGAAAACATGAATTAACGCCCGTACACTTTCATCATCCCCATGAAGCGCAGAACCTGCTGACGCGCACGTCGTACGTCGGCGACATGAAAAAGGCTCGTCGACCAACCTGGCCCCCTTCTCCTACTTCAACATCGTCAACCACGACCCGCCGCTCTTCATCATCGGCTTCGCCGGCGGCTGGCACCAGGCCAAGGACTCGCTGGCCAACCTGCGCGACAGCGGCGAGTGCACCCTCAACATCATCTCGGAGCACTACATCGAGGCCGCCAACGCCGCCAGCATCAACGCCCCCTTCGGCGTCTCCGAGTGGGCCCTGACCGGCCTGCACCCGGCCCCCTGCACCGTCGTCAAGGCGTCGCGCGTCAAGGAGGCCGTCTTCTCCGTCGAGGCCAAGCTCTACAAGACCGAGGAGTTTGAGAGCCGCGCCACGCCGGGCAAGAAGACGGGCGTGCTCGCCATCGTCGAGGGCGTGAGGTTCTGGGCGAGGGAGGACGCTTTGAACGAAGAGCAGAATTTGATTGACCCGCAGGTGAGTGTATTTACTTTTCTTTCCTGTGCGTCATGGTACCACGGGTTGCTGATCGGAAGCGTGTTATAGGTTTTGCGTCCCATGGCCAGGCTCGGAGGCATCTCGTACGGACGAGTTGTCGAGGCTCTGGAGCTCCCGCGACCCGACTTTGAGCAGAAGATCAAGTCTGATGATGCAGAGAATCTGAAGCAGCCCAAGGCCAAAGGAGAGTAACATAAGTGTTGCTTATAGTGTGAGATGAAGGCACTGTTTCCTTGTAGAAGCGGGATACCAATATGGTTCATGACTTATAAGAGCACCATTTGGGATGCAAAGTAGAGTATATATAAGATTCCAACAAACAATCTAAGGCAATCAGCCAGCACTGGGAAACAGTGCGGCGTCATAACTTTTTTAGTCCGACAGTTTTATATTATTATATAAAGAAAACAAAGTCTTTTGGTATTATGCTTAAGAGATAAGAGATCTCTTCGCTTGCTTTTAAGGTTCTCTTACTAAAAAAAAAAAAAGAAGAAGAAGAAAAAGAGGAAGAAAAAGAGGATCCGGGTTGGCCATTTGAACGCCCGGGTGGCCCATGAAGATATACTGGCCCATCGCTCGCTTGACCAGGTTCCGCTTTCAGGAGATGGCCGTGGGAGCCTCATCCGCCGGCGCCGACACGGGCGGCGCCTCCTGCTCCTCCTCCTCCTCCACCTCCTCAGTTTCCGGCGCCGACACGGGCGGCACCTCCTGCTCCTCCTCTCCCTCCTCTCCCTCCTCCCCCTCCTCCTCCTCCTCCTCCTCTTTCTCCTCCTCTGCCTTCCCGTTTTCGAGCCCGGCCTCCTCCCGCATGAGCCGCTGCCGCCGCTGCCGCTGCTGCTTGGCGCGCTCGGCCGGGCAGTCCCTCACCATGTGGCCGCTCCCGCTGCAGTAGTAGCACACGCCGGCCCAGAACCGCCTGCTGTACTCCTGCTCCGGCAGGGCGACGCCGTCGCGGCCGCGCGGCCGAGGGTCGTAGACGGGAGGGCGGGCCAATCGGACGGGCGGTTGGACGGGCGGTGGCAGCAGCGGCGGGAGCGGCGACAGCGGCTGATAGGGAGGCCCCGCGGGCTGCTGGGTCTGGAGCTGCCAGGGCTGCTGGGGCGGCCAGGGTTGGGGCTGGGGCTGCTGCCAGGCCGGTTGAAGCTGCCAGGGCTGGAACGGCTGCCGGGGCTGGGCCGGTTGCCAGGCAGGTTGGGGCCGCCAGGGCTGGGGCGGCGGCGACGGCTGGCCGGGGGGGAAGTACGGCCGCTGCTCCTCCAGCAACGCCAGGCGCATATACAGCTGCCTGTGCGCCCGCGCGTTGCGCTGCACCCGCAGCTTGACCTCGCGCCGCTGCTTCTCGAGGTTGTGCTCGGCCGGCGGCTGGCCACCGCCACTGCCACTGCCACTGCCACTCTCCTGTTGCTGTTGCTGCTGCTGCTGCTGCTGGTGGGTGAGCTGCTGGGTGAGCTGCTTCAGGTGTTGGCGCAGGGACTGGCCCTCGTAGACGAGGTGCTCCCGCTGCTGCTCCAGGGCCCGGTGTTCACGGGCCCACTGCTCCATGGTCCACTGCTCCATGACCCACTGCTCCCAGGCCCGCTGCTCCATGACCCACTGCTCCCGGGTCGCGGGGGGCAACGGCGGCGGGAATGGCCCGGGCTGCCAATACGGCGGGTGCCCGTACGGACGGGGGGGCTGCCAATGTTGTTGCCACTCCTGTGGCTGCGGCGGTGCTGCTGCTGAGGGGCCCGGCTGGGCGTTTGCCAATCTTTCCGTTGGCATGTTGGAGGGCTTGACGGTGTCTTGTCCGTCAAGTTGATTGGGTCGAGGTTAAGGTCGAGGTCGAGGTCGAGTTCGAGTGCGAGTTCGAGTGCGAGTTCGAGTTCGAGTCTCGAGATTCGAAGTCGATTTGAGAAGACTGGGAATCGATGATGAGAAGTTGCTGAGGGAACCTGACTGTCTTTAATAGTCGTATGATGGTCGGAAGTGTGATGGGATATTGTCGGCGCATGGTGAACTTTACCCATAGTTGACCAAGCTTTCCCCCGTACCATAGTTCAAGGGCGCAAATGCTCCGCCACACCAGCCAGCCATCTGTGTAGGACTATAGCAGTCAGAAGTGTAGCGGGTGCGGGACTTGACCCATAGTTGATGGGTCTTTCCCTGTACCATACTTTTAAGTCCAACATGCCTTTCTACATCAGCCATGCATCCCGGTCGGCGAAAAGAAGTACTTTATAGCGTTATAACGTAGAACGCATCCCATTTACATTCTAGTACCAGAGAGACTATTAGAGCAGAGATTAAAAACTCGGCCGGATGGCCATCTAGGTTTTGGCCCAGATGGGCAAGGCGTTCGAAGGGAACATTTCGAGGATCGGGGGACCGGCACGCGAGGCCCCAGAAGCCAACGCAAAAGAGGCCAACGTCCTCGTCGCCATCCTAGAGGCCCAGTATGCCTCAGACGAGGCCCTAGATGCCACCCGCGCAATCGCCAACCGATCTATTAACGCGATCGCCGATATCGAAGCCGGCTAATGGATAGCCTAGGATAACCTGTTGAAGACGGGTTCTAATATCGCCAGCGTTGCCGCACTATACGGAAAGAGGCTCTCTAAAAGCAAGGTCCGCGAGATTATAGAAGGAGGCGCGAACATGGATCGCAAAGGCCCGGTGTAGTAACCCTTAAAGGAGCCAAGGGCATGGCTGGGCCCGCTGCCCAGGAAAAACAAGAGACTTCAGCATGTCGTAGCATCGGGGTCCACGGCTCCTGTGGTACAGCGAGTTGGCTGCGCGAGAGAAGTATCGGGCTTGTGGTCGCTTACTGAGAGCCGTGATAAGCGTCCCCGTGCTAACCGCGGTAGCGTCATCGCATGTGCTTCCCGTGGGATGAAGTAGTCATGTTGAATTTGCCAACGCTGATTTAGTTTGTTGGGCATTCTTGATTTTGGCCGATGGGCGGCACGTCTCCAGATAGTCATAGGCGGGTGGGTAGCCATGATGCAAGAGAGTGGTCGAGATGTGCCCGGGCGGGTCTTAGGTCGGGGACGTTGAACAAAGACTCAGGACTCAATCGACGATGGGGAAATCATAGTGGATGATTTAAAAGGGCGATGGGCCCATCTTCCAAAGCAGGAAATGTGCAGAAACCAGCAAGAAGAGACAGGACAACCGGAGCTGGCGCGGAGCGAGGACTGTGAATATCGCAGAGAAGGCGACATTCACGTCATCATGGCGGACAACAAAGAGGCGATGAGAGAGAAGTGGTCAAAGTGCCCGAGATGTGAGTAGTGCGAGCGAGGGGAGGATGACTGCTGATGAAGTTGGCTGTAGACGTGGTTTTCAACGGCTCGGTAGCGATTCTGGAAGGAGCTGCACAAGACGCAGCCGCCGAGGAGCGAGAGACGGCGCCATTGCATGCGTCTACTCGCGAGAAAGAAGGCGGGGGGTATTATGGGGCAAGCGGATCGAAGAAGGCCGGCGGTGCCAAGTAGGGGAGATGGTAGACAGCTGAGCAATGATGATTTGGGGAAGGTGCAAGTGGTTGTTGGTGCGGCGGGCGGCGGGCGGCCACGACTTCCTCACGCGCTACTGATTAGCTGTCATTTCCGCGGTGCTGGGCCTTCTCCCTTCTCACACATCTTCCGCCAGTTCCGAGTGCCTGGCCCATTACGTACACGGTACACATTCCAGCAGCCACCACCATCGCTGTCTGTTGCCTGAAACACGGCGCTTGCTGCATGTTGCGCCAAGCGCGTCGCCTGCTCCGGATTCGGCCTCTTTTTTCCGACGCTGTTTGAGACACGATGCAGCCACGCCGCAAAGCAGTCTGCCGCGTGAAAGAGCCGGGCAAAGCTTTTCGTTTGCGTGAGCGAATCGGCCAAGAGGGAGGCGATTCCGGCCATGCTCTCTCTTGTTGTAAAACACTCAACGCCCCTCGGCCCGCCGCCGATCGTGTGCATGCCACCACATTACGAGTATTGCAAAAAGGAGAAAACACCAGCACCTGGATTCCTCCCTCCTGCCTGGCCTGTGCTCACATCTAGCTAAATGTCAAACCAAGGCAAACCCCACGGCTCACGTCGCACAGTCGTTTTGTTGAAGAGTTTCAGACAGTCGACATGCTGGTTGCCCATTCGTACGGACTGCACGGTCAATGCAGCACGCGCAGAAACCAGCAGGTCTTGGCCACCTCTGCTCAACTTTCTGCCTGGCTGGACTGTGTCTCCCGCCGCTTCTCCCTAAGCCAATGCGGAAAACGCAGCACCTCTCGCCCGCATTGTCCTTTGACCTTCCAATCGTCATACATCGCCCCTCGCAACCACACTGATCCTCGATGCTGCAGCATTATGCTTCTCGGCAATCCCACTTAGCACCAGCCCACTGCCGCTGTCCAGCTCCCGTTCCTGTGGGCTTTCAGAATGGTCTGGTGCTTCCGTTAAGCAACGATGAACTGCAATACAGCTCGGGACAGAGAGACTTACAGGTGATGTCACACTTGAAAACCCGCAAACACTTGCTGACACGACTGATCAACAGGTTCTACCAAGCTGCCATAAATGCCCTCGAGCTTCGTCTCGTTGAAGACGCCCCGGGCTGTACTGTTCCCCCGGTGGGCTTCGTCCCGCGGGCTTGCAAGGATACGGCTTTGACAGCTTTTGCCCAGCTTGGCGCCCTGCGTTTGAATGCCCACCGCGGCTTGATCTCCTTGCTGGACGGCAAGTATCAGTACATACTCGCCGAGGCGACCCGGACGCTTTCACTACTTCCAACCATCGAACCCGACCCAAACGACAATCTGTGGCTTGGAAGCGTCATCATATCCCGGAGCAAAGGCATCTGCGAACACGTCCTAAGCCTCGGAGATGTACTCCAAGGGCCTATCTACGTTGGCTCCGACATCCCGGCGGTAATAATCAACGACCTCGCTGAAGATCCGCGCTTCAAAGACAGGTCGTACGTCCTCGAGGTGCCCAAGGTTCGGTTTTATGCTGGCGTTCCCCTACGGAGCCCCTGGGGGACCATCATTGGCGCCTTCTGCGTCTTCGGACATGAGCCTCGAAATGGGTTGGCGCAGGAGGAGCTTCTTGCCCTTCAGGGCATCGCAACCACAGTCATGGCATATCTTGAAACCAGCAAAGCTAAAGAGGGTCACCGAAGATATGAACAGATGCTGCATGGCTTGACGTCTTTCGTTACGGGAGAGACATCCATAAAATCGCTTGACAATTCCAAACGCACCACTCCGGGACGACCTCTTCCAGGCCGGCAAAACTCCAGCAGTAGCGTCAACGCGGGCAGCAGCTCCGAGGACCCAGGAAAACCGACGGCAGGTGTACGCAACACGACGGCTCAGGGGATCCAGAATCCAAAAGGCAAGAAAAGACCCAGTGTCCTCAGCACATCTACTGGTACAGCTCGCAAAAAGTCGACCATAAGTCTTCAGGAAAGCATGCTCCCATCGGGCTCCAAGAACATGTTCTCAAGAGCTGCCAGCATCATGCGGGAAAGTATCGACGTTTGCGGCTGCATCATGTTCGATGCTTCTTTTGCCACTTACGGCGCAGCCATCGATTCACCCTATGGAGCGGCCTCGGTCAAATCCCAGTTGAAAGGCGCTGGTACCTTCTTTGCTGACACGTCCTCCAATCGCGGCCCCGGAGGCGACGAGTCTTCACCGCGTGGAGAGCCCTTTGGTCCCGGAATACAGACGTCGAGCTCGGAGGGGGACGGCCTGTCCGATAAAAAGATGTGCGAGGTCCTCGGTCATTCTATCAAAGAGGGTGCAAGTATGCCGGTGGACGACTCCGGGTCATTCTGTCCCAATCTTGCGGAGAAAGACCTCAAGAAGCTGCTGAAGAGATATCCCCTGGGCCATATCTTCAATGTGTCTGGGCTAGGGGATATATCTTCGTCTCAATCATCCGACAGCGTCCCGGAGATGGCCCCCAGCTCGAAAGTCATCGGTTCCAAAGACTCGAGAGCGCGGGGATCAAGAAAGGTCCTCGGGGACAGAGAGAGCAGCCTACTCCAGAAGTTGCTCGCGACCACACCAGGGGCGAGGAGCATCGCTATCCTACCTCTTTGGGACTATCAGCGAAGTCGATGGTTTTCCGGTTGCCTCTGCTGGACGACCGAGCAAAGTCGGATTCTTTATCCAGACGTCGACCTCATCTACCTTCAGGCCTTCGGCAACAGCGTTATGATGGAACTCTCCCGACTTGACGCCGTCACTTCCGACCGGGCAAAAACCACGTTCGTGGCGTCTATCTCGCATGAACTCAGATGCCCGCTACATGGAATACTCGGTGGTGTTCAATTCCTGCAAGATACTCCTCTCGGCGCCTATCAGGCCGGCATGCTAGACTCTGTGGCCATGTGTGGAAAGACCCTGCTGGACACGATTGACCATGTTCTTGATTTTTCCAAGGTCAACACTTTCACAAAGCAGCCGCTGAAAGCCGCGGGCAGCCGTCGACAGGAGCCAATAGATTTGATGGTCCGCAAAGGCAGCCAGAGTCTGAGCGAGCCAGCAAATTTGTTTGCAAACGTTGACTTGGCCCTGCTCACGGAAGAAGTTGTTGAGGCCGTGTTTGTAGGGCATAGCCACCGAGGAGCTCCCATCAGACTTGAGCAGGTGAATGACCAGGCCAAGGCGGTGAGTAGTGTATTGCGAGAGCTTGTTGGAGATATCAGTCCGAGGGTAGTGCTGACTTATCGCAGTGGCCATCACCTGGTATAGCATTGCATCAAGCTTCTTCGAGGACGATGCCGCAAGCAGACAACCTTGAAAGAAAGAGCGATTCGGTTGTCCGCCTGATCCTGGACATCCCTCACCGTCAAAACTGGACCGTGACCACTCAGCCAGGCGCGTGGAGAAGAATTGTGATGAATCTTGTCGGCAACGCTCTGAAGTACACCACATCTGGATATATCCGAGTATCCATGCGGACGAAACAAGCCGAGAATAACCCCCGCCAAGACCCCAACAAGATCAACGTCATGTTGACGGTATCGGACAGTGGAAAGGGCATATCAGCCGAGTACTTGAGAGGCGGCCTGTGGCGACCATTCTCTCAGGAGGATTCCTTCTCGCCCGGAACCGGACTTGGTCTGAGCATTGTGCGCCAAATTGTCCAGGGGTTGAGAGGAACTATCGACCTGAAGAGTGAAGTGCAAGTAGGTACTGAGGTAAAGGTTGACCTGAGCCTTCCACTCGCGGAGAACTCGCCAGGGCCGGACAACGAAGACCGTTACCTCCCCCTTGTCGCCTCCCAAGTGCGAAATCATCCGATATGCATTCTGGAAACGACGAGTTCAGATGATCTTGACGACTCCGCCCCTCTTGTGCAGAAAGCCCGCCACGATCTTGGTGTTGCCGTGTTAAGAACCTTGAAGGGATGGTTCGGCGCCGATGCGGTAGTGTCAAATCTGTTCACAGCGCTCTCGGCAGATGTGATCTTCTGTCTTGAGCCCCGGCTAGAATTCCTTTCTACATTGAAAAGCATGCTCTCGCCAGAGAAGAAGCCGCTGGTCATATTCATCGTTCTGCACGCGGCCGAGGCGGCGAAGCTGCGGTCAGACCCACGTGTCCTTTGCAGCAAACTCATTGTTGACATCATCACCCAGCCGTAAGTATAATACCAAGAGCGTACGGCATCTGCAAGAATGCACATGGCTTTATGCTAATTGAGCGGGCTTGACAACAGATGCGGGCCCCGGAAGCTTGCAAAAGCACTCACTCAGGATCTGGACCACCGGGACAGGCAAATGCCCCTGACCATTACGCCTTTGGCTTCTCCAACAGAAGGTACTCCTGGGGACGTCTCACCGACCATTGAGTGGAAGAGCCCGGCCTGGCGCCCGACGCACTTTGGAAACGCTCCATCCAACTCTCGCGCACGAACAAACTCGTATGAAGACTCGCGCCCATATATGTGATTTGCCCGCTAATGGAAAAAAATGCCTCAGCATCCTCGATCACGACACGATACCACGCACTCTCGCTGACAAGTATTCCGCCAACACATCCGTGCATGAGCCACCAACCACCAGTCATCTCCGCATACTACTTGTTGACGGTAAGATCCGAGCGGTGTTGACAGATGCGTTCACTGCAGACTAACTCGTCTCGCAGACAACCGAATCAATCTCTCAGTAGGTGCAGCCATCACCAGCACAAACATCATATCCTATCCCCTCAGATATCTTGGAGACGATTTTCTGACATGCTCACGAACAGCTCCTCACGGCCTTCATGCGACGCTACAACTTTGACTACCAAGAAGCCATGAACGGCCTCCAAGCGGTTGAGATGTACAAGCAAGCCGGCGGGCAGTTCGACTACATACTGATGGGTACGTACGCCACCAGTCCTTGAATCCACTACCCTCGCGCGCCACGGCCTCGTCCCACCTACCCGTCTCTAACCACACCAAAACCCACAGACCTCACGATGCCAGTCATGGACGGCATGGCAGCGACGCGCGAGATCCGCCGGCACGAGCAGCGCGAGGGCCTGCAGCCGACCATCGTCATCGCGCTGACGGGCCTGGCGTCGGCCGCGGCCCGCGTCGACGCGCTCAACAGCGGCATCAACTTCTTCCTGACCAAACCCGTCAAGTTCCAGGCCTTGCACCACATGCTCAAGGGCGTGACTGCCGGCGCTGTGGCGCTGGGAGGGCCGGCGTCGCCGCCGTCGTCGTCGTCACCGCCAATACCACCACTGCCGTAGTAGCAGCAGCAGCAGCCACCTGATTACCGAACCAAAGATTGATAATGGTAAGACTAGACAGAGCGGGGTATAGGGAAGCACAAGGCTCTGCGTGTGGTAGAGGGGGACCACGGGGGAAATCGAATGGATAGCTGGGGAGGTTCTTTCTTCGGCCAAGGATCGGTATGGCTCCCTGGAAAAGGCACAACGGCAGTGGGGGCGGGCGGGGGGTTGTTGTTGCGCGCGTTGCAACACAAGGTAGGAGCGCAGCATACATAGGTGGCCCGGCCCGGTTTAGCGCACGCTCGTCATACTGCGTTCATTTGTTGCACCTTTCTTTCTCTTTCTGATTTTTAGTCGGCCATTTCCAATGGGACGGGTGTAGATGTAGTCCCGTTCGGCGGCTTTCCTCTAATAATACAGTCAGATGTTTCGGCATTGCTGGTGCTGACGGATGCTTTTTTTTTGAGCTTGATTCGTCGGCTCTGGCCGGTAGTGTAGTAGTGTTCGTCCGTCCATCCACTACAGTATTGTACGTGGCACATCCTTCCCGTTGGGTAGGATGAGTTGAGGGGAAACAGATGACCGATAAGGCAAGCATACTTACTGAAAACTCTCGCCAGAGTAAAATTTCGACATCATCACTACCATGAAAATGGATGCGGATTCTCCACCCTCATGAAGTCGGACCCTATTTTCCGCGCTTTGGTTTCGTTCTTCCCACCCAAAAACCCCCCCAGGCAACAGCGGTACACTAACTCGGGCGTATGACCTCCGTCCACGAGCGAAATAGCGAATTACGCGCAAGAGCCCGTACCAAACACCAGGTACCGAACACCAAACGAACTTTCAGGTTGATGACGCCCAGCAACAAGTGCTGAGGAAGATGACGACGCTGATGCTGACGCCGACGAACGATTGGGGAGAAAGATGATGGGGACCACTATTCCCCATACCACGGTCAGGCTTCGTTGATCCGGGTCGTCGGCGCCCCATCAACTGCGTCCCCCCTCACCAACAAAAAAAAAAAAAAGAAAGGAAAGAGCTTTCGCTAGACGTGACCGAAATGGACATTGCAGAACTTTTCAGCCCTAGGCAGCAGGGGTGGCACGATTTCTGTGGTGGGTGACCAGTGAGCGTGGCGCGGGTGTGGCGTGGCGTTAGCTATTTGGGTGAGTATTTGTGGTCTATTATTCGGCCAACGGCACGACCAAGTAGCAGGCAAGCGGGCAGGCAGTCGGGCAGGCAGGCAGGCAGTCGAGACCGCGATCTCCCTTTCCGGTGGCACATAACGCGCAAGAGGGATGCGCAACACACACACACATCCTTCCTGATCACCCTTCTCCCCTTTCCTCGCGCGCCATTCCCCAGCTTCTTCCAGCATCATTTCTGACACGCACACACGCACCCACCTACAAAACGACGAAGAAGAGGCGACCTACCGACAAAAAGCACACTCAGTCCTACTCGTACCACTCACCCACTGGTGGCAGACGGTAACGCGCGCGCGCACACACACCTACAAACCACACATATCTCGCCCTCGACATACCTACGGATTATTGCCCCTCTCTCACAAACGTCACACCCGGCATGCCCATGCCCATGCCCAGCTGCACCTCACCGCCCGGGACACTCCCTTTCGGCACGAGGGGGCGATGGGCCGAGCGGCCAATGATTCAGGTGCGAAGTGGTGTGTTATACGCGTATATGTGCGTGCGACGTGACCTAGGGCTTTGCTAATTGCTCGCCTGCCTGCCTGGCTGCTTGCTTGCTTGGTTGCTTGCGTGAAATCCGCTGGTTCCCTTCCCCCTCTCTGAGTGTTTCTTAAGAAGGCTTAGGGCGGGAGGTACGAGGGGGGGTTTTCTGGAGTGGTACTGATGTTGTTTAGCATGCAGCGGGAACATATTCTGAACCTGCGCTGATGGGATGTGGGAGGAAACGGGATGGGATGGAACGGTAGGTGCGTGCGTGCGTTGTGGGGATGCGACACGAGAGCGAGAGCGAACGACGGGCTCCTCGTTTCTTTTTTCTGCTTTCGAACGACGCGCCATGTGGGTGATGGCGGGTAGGCGTGCTTAGGCCATACCCGGTGGCATGGGTCGTGCAACGTCAAAGGGATCGGTTGCGCGAAGGCTGGAAGGGAGGGCGATGAAGCTTTTGTTTTCCAACTTGTCGGATCATGGAGGAAATCATGTCGAATGAAGCGGTAGGCGACGTCTGGAGGAGTGGGAGCGAAGATGTGCTGAAATTGGAAATTATACGTTATATTATCCTACTGTTTGACGGTATTTCGTACCTTTCGCGCGACCGTTTATTCATCTGCTCCACCGCGTACGCTGTGCCTGGGCGCGCCCATGCAATTGTAGACTGCGAAAAGAAAAGAAAAAGCGGTATGGGCCTCTGTACAGAAGATATGATCAATCGAAAGAAGATCCGGCAGCAGCAGCTGGCGACAAAAGAGACGGAGAAAGATCCATCGATACCATACACCAAACGCCCCATCCCCATCCAAGCCGAGAAACACCAATGAAAATTCCGGCCCAAGAAACGTAACCGGTATGAACTCCGTCCGAGATTGCTTAGAAAAAATCACGCGCGCGTAGCGACTCATGATTTTTAGCGATAATTTCCCAACTCGATTTCCTGCCGCCGCTCTTCTCTGCTTTTTGCTCTCGGCTCGGCTCCTCCAGTCCTGTCATCGGCTCTCCCTCTCCTGCCATCATATGAATGGCCGTTGCCGTAGCTTCCACTTCTTGTCCGAGTGGCATAGTACTCGTGCAGTGTCCGCGGCGGGCTCATCAGGATGCCGCGGCTGTCCGAATGCGAGTGCTGGTGTCTCATGGAGCGGTTGCGACGGGCATTAGGGCTGTTCTCGCCATCTGATTCTTCACCATAAGGCAATTGGATGCGGAAAGTGCTCTGGCTGGCATCCGGCGAAGGCCCGGGGTCCTTGTTCATCAGGAGCATGGCCATCTGCTGGTTGACCAGATCGTCTTCAGTGGGCGGAATGTTGTGCTGGTCGGGTGGAGGGGAATAGTAAGGCGAGACGCGCTTAACACTTGGGAACATGTTTGCGATCCAGTTCTCGTAGTAGTTGCTATTGTGCTGCCACATGTTGTTGGAGCGAGAGCTCAAGATTTCGCGCAGGCGCGTGATACGGCGGTTAGTGTAGATGAGGAGGATGCCATAAACCAGCGTCATACCGCCCGACAGAGCGACGGCGATGACGGAAGCTTGGTTCCAGGCGAAATTCGTGTACACCAACCAGTTGTAGAAAACGGTTAGCAGGCCCAAGGTTGAGGACGCAAGCGCAGGCATGAATATGGACTCGGACTGGAAGATCATCGACTTGACGGCGAAGCAAAGGAGGATGGTGAACGAGTATCCGGCGACGAGAAGGGCGACGACGAAGATTGTCAGAATCCGTGGCTCGCACCGTAGCGCGTGGTCGGGTTCCTTGTGGAAGAGCGGCGGTATGATAAGGTAACTGCGACCGGGCGCGTGAGCTAGAGACCAACCATGGAGAGCTATCGTGAACAACTCACCCTCCCAGTATCATCCACGACGCGAGTAGCGCAATGAGGCGCCAGTACCACTGTCCGGTGTCAATAGAGCGAAGCAAGGCGAGCGGGAGGGGAACGCACGGCTATGGTGTAGTGCTCATTGTTCAGGTCGGTGACGGTCATGTACTGATGCTGCTCCTTGCGCGCCATGGTCGCGATCGTCGTTGGCGAGCTCAGACGCGCGTCCGCAGGTGTTCCGACAGTCGGGAGCGCAGTGCTCGCAGGTTTATGGGGCTATTCCCATGCAGCGCGAGGGTCGACAGCTAGGCGAGCGAGGGCGCAAGGTGGACAGGTACTGCTTTTAGCAGGAAGGATTCGCTAGGTCGGCGGCGGCGAGGCTGAGCTTCCGGGAGCTGGGCGCAGGTAGGGGAAGGCAGTTGCGCCGCGCGTATTACGAGGCGATGAAACGGGAGTCCGGGCTGGGATGCTGGCGGACGCGGCGGGCGGGAGGATGTTATGGTTGGGGGGGCTGGGCTCGCGGCGCACGTAACGAAGGACGGCAGTGGAGGGCGCAAGGGAAAGTCAGATGGCTGAGGGAAGCCGGTCGTGGTGAAATACGATGCAGGCAGCGGCGGGCTGAGGCTGAGAGCGATCCTCCGAAGCGAGCGGCTTAGCACATCAGCGGCCCACAGGCGCGGAGATCGATACTGCAGCGAGAGGGGCGGGAAAATTGCAGCAGGCGAGCGAGATTGCGCGGATGCGACGCTGTGCCTCTCTGGCCGGCTTCCACAACACAGGCGCCTTCTCCACGATAACCGGCGGGAGGAGCGGGTGGGCCGCAGCGGACGGGGCTGCAGTTGGCCAGGCAGTCCAGCCACAACGGCGCAGCCAGATGATCGCATCGCAGCACAGGCGGACGGGCCACCCGCTGGCGCTGCGTCGTCGGGCAGAGTCCATTGACGCCCTGGGTGCTCCGCTGCCTTGTTTCCCCGCCGGCCGCGCGCGAGGGACTGCGTGCTGAGTGCGTGCTGGGCTTGGCCGAGTCGTGGTGCCGCGTCGTCAGCCGGCCGCGCTGGACACGGGCGCTGCCACACTGCGCCCTGCTGCCTGAGGACGAGCAGGACCCAGCCGGCCCACGGCCTGCCTATGACGCCGCGACGCAGGGACAGCTTCCAAAAATGGGCGCCATGCCCCACCAGGCCCCAAGCTCTCGCAACACACAGCCTGCGCCCGCGCGAGACACCACACAGTACCTCCTGCTGTGCCCGCGCCTGTTGCTTTGTCCCCGCCTGCCCGCAGCATCCACCCATTGCCGCTGCTCGGCAGTGCTCCAATGACGGCCTCCGCCGATCCGGGTCAAGCCTAAGCTGCCATGGCGCCGTCAGGCACCCCCCCGCCAAGCTCAATCCCACCGCCGCCGAAGCTTTGCGAGACGCTGATCTGGCGCTGGTCTGCCAACGTCCATCCATCACCCCAATGCCGCCGTCGCTGCTAGCGCCCTCCGGCATTTCTCAATGTGGCCGCTCCGGCTCTCTCACATGCCTCCAGGCCCTCGACTCTGACGCACCCCGTTGCCGTCGCCTACACTTTGGGTACTAATAATGCAGTCCCATTTGAAATCCCGCCCGTTGCCCGGAGCCCATCTTTGTCAGCCCTATAGTGCCTCGAGTTTATCTCGTCGTGTCTTGCACAAAGATCCCTTTCACCGAGTGATCCACCGTGCTTTACACCCGTTTCCTGGCCCTGTTTTTCCCCGTCACCAGTAGAAGTTTGCTGCCGAGCCCAAACTCCTCGCGCGCCTTGCCGTGCCACCCCCGGGCCCGTCTCGTCCTTCCCCAAGCCAATTGACAGGCCGAAGAATCACGGCACGAGCCCGTTGTCATACCCGGGCTCTCCCTCCCCCGCGTCTCCCAAACCAGCACTGTACCGAAGCTCGATCAAGCAAACCACATCCCCACCAACCCGATATAGCGGTAAGAACGCTTCACCGAACAAAATGAGACAAAAAAAAAAAGACAGCAGAAAGCCTCATTAGCCGTACCTACAGGGCTTTCTCAATCCTTCCCCGGTAGAGGGAGAGAGGAGAGGGAAGGAGGGAAAGGAATCCACCCCTTCACTGGCCTTCAACCCCATCCCATCTCCATCACCAAAGAACGAAAGAGAAAAAAAAACCCCACCTTCCCCACTCACCCTCCCTCTCCCCTCCCTCTCCCCTCCCTTCCCTCTCCCTCTCTCCCCTCTCCCCCCAAAAAATGTCACAACACAACCTCTTCTCCTGCGCCGGCGCCGGCGCCCTCCTCCTCTCCCTCTCCCCCCGCCGCGCGCGCGCCCGCCGCCGCGCCCAGGCCGAGCGCGACCGCGACTACGCCGCCAACTTCGCCGCCCTGCAGGCCGAAAACGAGAAGCGCGTCGACCGCCTGACGAGCCTCGTTTCCTCGTCGTCGTCGGCCACGGCCACGCCCACGACGTGGGAACAGTGGCGGCGGCGGCAAGAGGAGGAACAGGAACAGCGGCAGGAGGCTGGCGCTCACCCGCGGTTGCCTGGGTATGAGGAGCTGGAGGTGGAGGTAGAGGTGATGCAGGGGAGGAGGAGGAGCTGGCGGAAGGATGGAGCGGGCGCGGACGCGGGTGCGGGCGCAGGCGTAGGCGCGGGGGATGAGGCTGAGGCGCTGCGGCGGCGGCCGTCGTATGTGGCAGGTGAGGAGCGAGTCACGGGGGGTGAGATGGGGGCGGGTGGTGGTGGTGGTGGTGGTGATGATGATGATGATGGGGAGGGGGACGGGGAGGAGCGGGCGCGGAGCCTGAGGGCTAGGAGGAGCATGGTGGATAGGAGGGATTGGGGTGCTGTTGCTGCTGTGGCGGTGTCGACGCCACCATTGGGCTCGGTAACGACGACGACGACGACGACGACGACGACGACGGCGGCGGCGGCGACGGCTACGGCTACGGCTACGGGTGCGGCCGTGGTCGCATGACCACGCGGGACGTCTCTTCAGACGAGATGGTGGGCAGTGGACCGTGTGCGAGGACAGTGTTGAATGAGGTGGTCATGGCGTGATGATGTTCGTTCGGCGAAAGCGGTGATACCAGTCCTTCTCGGCGGCAATCGCGGGAAATCGTCCGGCCTGTGACGAGAGCAAAGGGGGGATGAAAAGTCGTGGAGGAGATGGACAGGAGATTAACGCAATGCACTTGCGCGGTCGGTTCGCTTCAGGTATTGTTGCAATATATGAAACGTACTTCGTCGCGCTCAGACCGGTCGAGCCCAACTCTAGCGGTAGTTAAAGTGGTCTGTCACTGTTGCACAAGTGGTACTACTTACTCAGTTACCTGACGGCATGTGAACTATAGGCATATCCATACCGGGTGCGACGACTTCAGGCAGCCATCCCTGCTTCCCATGCAGAACCAATATGCAGCTCCGCGTCACTGCCGCCGCTCACATGCCATATAACAGCCCTCGACTATACAAGGCCAACCCTAACATTCTGATAAGCGCCAAGCGCTAACCGAGAAGAGAAATTCTGACTTTCTTCTAGGTACTACTCTCCCCTGGGACGAGATAAAAATGGAAAATCTCCCGCTCCGCCGGGCCACGTGATGACGTCGACGGACCGTCGACCGCACGCGAAAATCCCCAGGCCCTTTTTGATTTTCACAATCTCCTCTCTTATTTTTTTTGTCCGAAGGTTCCCCGTTCCCCACACAAAAACCCGCGGGCTTTCTTTCGGAACATGCCCGACGGGACAGCGGGATGGAAGGGCGCAGGGAAAAAAAAATGCCAAACCCGTTCGCTCGGTGCAAACGCGGCGTCTGATCTCCACTCAATGCAAGGAAGCGGTAGGGGAAAAATGGGGTGGGGGTCCGCAGGGGAACCTATACCGACACGCTCTTTCGTTCCTCCCCCTCCCGTCCCCCCTTGAAGGATGGCTTGATGGTGATGGCGGTGTGGTCTCTACCCACATAATCCGACGACAGCTGTTTAGGGCGTGCCATGAGTGGAAGTTGGCGGCCTGCGTGATGACGAATCCGGTCGCCGAACTTATTTCTTTCCCCTTTTGATTACGATGATCGATATGTCTCCACGCTCTTTGGCTGGACAGAATTTTGGCTTCATTATCAGTGCCTCTATCGCACTTACAGTAGTGTGCCAGAAATTAGGAGGTTGAAGTTTTGGGCGTTTCGACC
The DNA here is from genome assembly GCF_001883845.1 of Diplodia corticola. NCBI lineage: Eukaryota > Fungi > Ascomycota > Dothideomycetes > Botryosphaeriales > Botryosphaeriaceae > Diplodia > Diplodia corticola. The sequence continues at coordinate 74,222 of NW_017971544.1, forward strand.
GATGCACGTAGAGAGTGCATGGCCTCTGGTATTAGTATATGGAGTATATGTAGTAGTTGTTGGCGTATCGTGCGTGTTAGTAAAACAAAGGAAAAGAAAACGTCGATAAGAAGGAAAAGGCAGGGAAGCACTTTTGGCCTGCTTTCCATGGCCGTTGGTATAACAAACCGCAAAAGCTCTAAAAAAAAAAAAAAAAGGTCGCAAAATCCCACCGCTTGTTTCCTGTTTCATTTCTCTTGCCAAAAATGGATCACGCCCTGAAGCACCGCGACTCCAGCATCTCTTTTCCCAGAAAATGAGATGTTTCTCTTTTGCTCGTTTCTCTTCCAAAAGGCCGTAATTCGCGTTCAAACCAAGCTATCGTCCGAGTTGCGTCCGGTCAAGCTCCTCTCGTCTATCTTCGACGGCTTCCGCCCATGCGATCTCGAGTTCGTATTATGATGCCGGTTCTGGTGGGCGTAAGTGCCGTACGGGGTCGGACTCGGGTCGGCAGGCTCGGTGGCATGCGTCACCTGCACACTCTTGCTGATGTGGATGTCGCTGGACGAATGGGTAATGATGTGCTCGTCGCTCCCCTTGTCGCTGTCGTCGTGCCAGGTTTTGTTTGTCGCCTCGCCACCCGTGACGATTACCGTTGCCGTGCCCCCTGTGATAGTGTCCGGCCGTAGCGTGTCCATGTGGTGCGAGTAGGAGTTGGAGCGCTCGTAGCCCGCTCCCGATCGGTGGGTGCTCGGCCCGTTGCCGTAGCTGGCGTAGTTGGTTGCTTTGTCCGGTGTCGAGAGGCCGCTGCGGTGCAGTACGTGCTGGAGTAGCGGTCGCAGCGTTGCGATGCACGCGGCGATCATGCCGATGCCCGGCTCGATGGTAGACCAGATGGCGATGTCGGTCGATTCATCTGTGGAGAAGAGAGGGTCCCGGCGGTCAGTGGGAACAGACTCTAGTGGCTTTGTGGAGAATGGCGGGGAGTGGAGCTGTATGATGTAAGGTGGTGAGAGTGTACATACAGAGGAAATCGTGGGTGGCGCTGAAGCCCTTGATATATGGCATGCGGATGAGAGTCGCTGTGCTGCCGATAGCTGCAAAGGCGAGAATGCCGACGACGACCAGCTTGGTTCTCTTGTTCATCTGGAGGTCATAGACGATGAAGCCAGGAAGAACTCCTGCATGCAGAGGGGAACGTCAGTCCGGAGAAGCACGCAGTCCGCGTTGGTCTGTGAACTGACCGAAGATCCAGTCGGACAGTGAGCCGAGGGTTGCTGCACCGTAGGAGATGCCCTCAATGGCATGGATGGAGAGACAGTGCTCGTTGTTCGGCTTAATGGTCCAGAACGAGGAGACGGGATTGCATTGGAAGATGAAGACGAAGAAGTAGGCAACACTCAAGACGATGTTGGCGGCGTTCATGATGTATATGGTAAGAGTGTGGCCTCTCTTGACGGCGATGCGGAGAAGGAAGAGACCCTGCAAGTTAAGCGAAGGTGGTTAGAATCCGGCATTTTGGTGTTGTGTGTGGGCTCAGTAGTTTTGCGTGTGGGTGAGCTTACGACCGAACACTTCAACGTGCACGTGGCAGAGGAGTAGAACAGTTCACAGAACCACCAGTACCTGGCTACAGAGTTAGTAGAGGTGCGGGTGGCGGCAATGGGCAACGGACCTCAGAGCCCTCATCCGGTCGACCGGTGCGATGTCCACGTCGCGGCGGCCAGTACCATAGGCGACGCCGCCCAGCTGGCAGATCAGGTAGCCGGTGAAGAGCAGCAATGCGCCGACCATGGACCAGTCGTCCGAACCGAAGGACTTGAGCAGATAGGCGCGTGTATAGACGCGCAGCAGCATGAAAATCCATGTCAGGCTGAAGAAGGCGACGTTGACGGCCAGGACCTGCCCGCTTCGGTCCTCCATCGGTCGTGAAGGGGGCGGCCGTGGGAGCTGTTGGGCGGAGGGATGTTCGGGCGACAGCGCGGTCGACCGCCAGCTTCATCTGCAGGGTCAAGGCGGCGGAGGGTAGGTAGATATCGATCAGTCATCAGGAGGCAGGGATGGGCAAATGGGACGCGCCGCCTGGTGAAGCACAGTGGAGCGCAGGTTTACGTCCTGGTGGAGAGAGCACTTGTACAGGCCAGACCCAGAACGGCAACCCAGGCCGGCGGCGTTCGGACGCACCACGGAGGATGAAGATCGACCAGCTGTTCCATGCTGCGCCGGGCCAGCCTGCGCGGGTTGCGCCATCGCCCTGCAGCGAACGCCCCAGGCTGCGTCGTGCGGGCCCGTCTCGCTGGCTGCTGGCGTGCTGGGTTGCGGGACCGCGGCTGGAAGGTGGGAGCTCTCTGCTGCCAGCAGCGGCGGCGACAGGCGCAGGGTGCCGATTGGATGCAGATCGCCGCCGTCGAGTTTCGAAGGCGCCGCCACACCCATGCCCCAGGGGCGGCGGCCCAGGGGTCTAGGACCACTTTGGGAGCCGCGCTCGTCGCAAGAGGAAGGGCTGCTTGTCGCGCCCAACCCGTTTGCGCTCTGGCTGCCTGCAGTCGGCCCATGGCCGCCAGACGCCAGAGCACCGCCCGCCACGCCGCGGCGAGAGCCGAAGCGCCGTTACGCTAGAGCTCTCGGTACATTGCGAAGAGAAGCACAGAACCGCTGCCGGACGCCCGCGCTGCCGGCGGCCGCCGACGCGGCTCCGGCTCTTCCCTGCAGCGTCGTGCTCGCAGCCTTCTTCACGGCCGCTGCCTGTCTTGCGCAGCCGGGGGCGTGCTTCGCGGCTGCCTCGGCCCGGCGAGCTGCGATCCACTGCCACGTGGAACGGCCAGGCGGCGAGCACCACGAGCGACGAGCTTCAGCGTCGACACCGCCGTCGGCCGGAACACCGCAGAATCTGCGAGGGGCGGAGCCGCTCATGACTTCCGCGTCGACCCGCGCCAAACCCGTGCCATCCCCGGCGCCCGCAAGCCCGCAAGCCCGCAAGCCCGCCCGCCGCGTCCCTGGCCTAGAAGCAGCCCTACCGTCAGTCCCGGGTAGCGATTCGTGCATCTCCGCAATACGACTCGCCGTGCTTGATCTACGGCGCACTGCAAATCATCAGCCCGCTGTCTATTCCAACGCGCGCTCTAGAACTCTACGTAAAGGGGCATCTTTCGGATTCTTCGATGGCTGTGAATAAGCCTGTACCCCTCCGCTCTGGTTGGTTGGTGCCTGCCTACCAGCTAGCCCGGCCCCCAGCGTGAGCCAATTACCCGATTGATCCATGAGCACGTACAATAGTAGTAGCACCACTCAATTACCCGTTTTCAGCAGCCGCGGCGGTAATTTCACCGGACCTAAGGGCGCCACCTGAACTTCTTTCGACGGCGCTTCTGGCTGTGACAGTCGACGGCCAACGCGGCCACACGGGCAATGCTTTCCGACCCCGACTTGTTTCAACGACATGGCTGACGACCCCGTGGAAATAAGCAATGGCTTGTTGGCGTACGTGGCTGATGGAGGGAGCAAGGGGCAATTAGCCTATAGAGTTCGCATCGCTGTTTTCAGACGCCATGGCAATGCTGCCTCTCGGCCATTATTGCATCATCCAATGTCTGCATCAGTGGTCTACTCGTTGACGCATTTCATGCCTCGAGAACCAAATCCCCCACATAACTAAGCGTAGCATCCTTGGATTATCCTGCGACTGTGGGGCCTGTGTTTGTCACCGTGGGGGTAAGTTTCGCTCCAGCTCCTTCAGGTTTCTCCTCGGAGCTGGCCGTCGACGTTCGGGCCCCTTCGTTCATGGCCTCTGCGGACGCCTTCACAGAAGCCGGGGATATCCAGAGGCGCAGCTCTCTGATTGGTGTTTATTATTCCCCGCGTACTATGTCCGGGAAGGATTTTATCCTGCACGCTCGACAGAAGTCTCGAGCCATGCTCTACTCCTGTGGGTTTCGGCTTGCTGGAGTGCGCGCCGAGTAGATTTTTGATTCGGTCCAATCGCACAACTTGTCCAAATCCTTCTCTTCCTTCGTCCGCTCATCACAATCACCGACGTTGACGCGACGTCCACGAGAGTCAATGGCGAAGCGCTCATCCTCTCGACCCACCACGATCTGCTCGTTTTCCTCATTCGCCCGGCTAATGGGGTTAGGGCGCAGGATAGTCACCGCCATATCCTTATCTTTTCCCTTTCGCATGTGCTTCTCCTTCTGAAGATCTTCCACCAGCTCTCCTTTCTCACACTCCTGTATGATGCCCTCTCTGCCTCTCTGCTCGAGTATGGTGAGGTCGCTATCGGCGTTCCGGACCCGCGACGACGTGCTACGCTTAGAAAGGCGGCCATAATACGCGATCTCAGCAGGACCGAGGCTTTTGGGCATAGTCCATGGATCCGGGACTTCGGGTTGGAAGCTGCGCATTTCCTTCGCTGTCTCGGCGTACATGCTGCGAGTCCAGGCTGCGTTTATGGTGCGCTCGTAGGGGACCGGCGGAGGATTTGGGGGCCGAGTCATTGTGACCTTTTGCCTTGTGAAAGACGCAAGTAACCAAGAGAAGAGAGTAGTTACGGTGGATGCGAGTGAGTGCGCAACAGCAAAGTGTGAGCGTGAAAGTGAGAAGTTAACGCTACTAGAGTCCTAGTAAATTTGGTGGAAAATATCGCGGACAGCTATTGTTGTAGTTGCGAAGAATTGTGTGCTCTCGCATGCGCGGTGACAGCTGGAAGTGAAGCGGCTGCGAATTTATATTCGCAATGGTGCCAAGTTCTATTTTATGGTGCCAAGTTTGGTTATTCCAGGTTTGGCGGTGACAAGTTCGCCGGCAGTACGGGCAACGTCGATGCTGATGCCGCAGAAAACGGAAGCTGCGAAGTGCTAAGGAGTGGCGCATGCAAGAGCAGCGTAGCCAGAAGTCGAAGGCAGAGCGCCGCGCTGACTCGCGTTTGTGGCGCTACTAAGTTCTAGCAAAACAGCTCTATATGCTATGCGGCTTGGTCAGATCGCAATCTTCGTTGGCTGCCCGATAAGATTACAGCATACATCTCATGTTTCATGGGGCCGATCCAGGTTGCTCCTGAATAGTAAAAGGGTTAGGTTCGAAGAAATTGGACTTGTGTAGGACTTGCTGAGGTGGTATTGGGGTATCTAAACCACGCTCTTGACCCATGTCCAAATCACTCCCAGAACGCCATCTATCGCTATCCGCACCTGTCAGCTTTTCACACTGGCTACAAGACTCCTTACCTTCTTCCGAACGCCACCAATGCAAAGAAAGAAAAAAAGCGAAGCCAACCTGGCATACCCAGGGTCTGCCTGAGAGTCCATGGTCCGCAGGTATTCCGCCATCAATCCCGCCATGGGTAAATTGCCATCACCGCATGACAGGTGGTCTTCCTTCCTTGTTCCATTTTACCCTACTACACAGCCAGTCGACCGCCTCTTTAACACCAGACCCTGTCAATGCACTGCAAGGCAGAACACGGCTGTCCCTGATGCTCCCTCCCTTGCCGCCCTCAAAAACCTTGCGCACCAAGCCCTCCTTGATTTTTACCGTCTCCACGCAGTCCTCGCGATCCTGCTTATTTGCCAGCACCAGCAACGGGACGCCCTCCGTTTCTTCGTGCTGCAGCACATCTTCGAGCACCAAGCGACACTCCTGCAAGCGACCGTCTGTGTCGTCTTCCCTGCCATCCACCAGGTTCTCGAGATCGGCGTCGCCGATATCCGTGCTATCGATCACGAAGACAATTGCATGGCACGAGGCGTAATAGCTCTGCCAAAGGCCGCGCAGCGAGTGCTGGCCGCCGACATCCCAGATCTTGAGGTACATATCCGGCAGGGTGATGGTTGAGACATTCTGGCCTACGGTCGGCACGGTCTTGAGTTTCGGGTGGGGATTGTTCGAGTTGACGGCTTTTATCTGTTCGAGGAGAGTTGTCTTGCCGGCGTTGTCGAGGCCGAGGAGAAGGATGGAGTATTCTGTGGAGTAGAGCTGTTAGTTTGCAGATCGCGGGGCATTGCAGCCGGAGCCAGGAGCGCGAGCACCTTCTTTGCTGGTTGCGTAAAGATACAAGCCTTTCATCAGATGGAACATGTTGGGCTGGTGGTGTCGCTCGGGGAGCGCGGCGACGGCGTGGTGCAGATGTGGACGCGCGTGCTCTCCGCGGGAGCTTTGAGAGTGATGTGGTTAGATGGCGGGCCTAGGGACCCCCAGCCGCGACATGAGTCAGGTCACGCGTGGCGCTCCGCCGTCACTGAGATCCCACCTAGCCTGCCTGACACGCCTCTGCCATCACGAACATGACCGTGTTGTGACGCGCCTCTTCCAAGATCTTAGGGCGCAGACGCGCGACATTCTCCAGGCACCAAACACTCGCGCGCGCGCATACAATATCTCGCGTCGCATTCAACATCCTCGCGACTCTCACACTACGTGACTTCTAAATATATCGGCACCAGTTGCGTCATCAGTAGCGACTCCCTCCACATTGCGACCGACGCGCGCACCTACCGCCATGGCACCCGTGGAGGCGGATGTCCTCAACTCGAATCGCGAGCCTCTGTTTCAAATCACCGCTGCGGTCGTGCTCGTCGATCTCTGTTTGGTAACGGTCCTCAGGTACATCGGCCATGCTGTTCGCGCCTTGCCCCCGGCGCAGAAGACGCGTTATCGCGAGGAGCAGCGCAAGAGGACTCTCACCACTTTCGGATCCCTAGCCATCGCAAGCATTCTGGTACTCGTCTATCACTGGGCTTACGCGCTGCTGGGTTCCTACGACGCGTGGGCCGACCAGCAGGGCGAGAAGACGCCCGGTGCTCTGTGGGACGGCTGGTACGCGGGTACGGACGATCAGGACTGGCAACTTGGGAAATGGTGGCAGGATACCAATCCCCCTCATGACTTCAAGCGGGCGGCGCTCGGCACGAGCAGGGCGCTCTGGTGGACCCAGCAGCTTTTCGTTGCTCGCCTCGCCTTCAACACTTTCGTGGGAATTGAAGGTAAGTTGCCATGATGACGACTCCTTATATGCACACGAGATTCGCCGCTGACGATCAGGTTGCAGGCCGCAGACGCGACGTTCCAGGCTGGGCAGTTGTTGCTCTCTGGGGTCTGTCAGAGTTCGCAAGCCTCAGCCTGGCCCAAAGCCTGTTCTTCGCGATACTCACGCTCACTCAAGCACCGGCTACGAGGACACAGCGCGGTTCGAGATGGGCGCCGCACCTGCTCGTCTATCTTGTTCCAATCGCGGCAGCTGCTGCTTCGATCTGGCTTCTGCCTGGTCTTGCTTCCAACAATGTCAGTTGGGTCGCAGAATACGGCTTCCGCCTGAGTGCTTTCCTTTTGGCGACAGGGACCAGGGTGAGTGCCTTATCTTAAATTTTGAATACGGTTGCCCTACGAAGTTAGTGCCCAAACATCGCTAAACTCAATTTACAGTTTGTTCCAGAAAGATTCGGTCAGCAATACACAGACGCGCATGCTGCACATCATGCAGAGTCACGCGTCTTTAGCGTCATCTCCGTCGTCGCGACCGCGTATTTCCTACGCAGCACCTTTTGGGGAGCGCTGTTGAACTCGGGTGCTTCATATCAGAGACATTTCAACCCCATCTGGTCCACGCACCCCGCTTATGACAGGCCTCTGTGGTCCAAGCTTGCTTCTGCGTCTGTAAAGATCCTAGGAGCTATCAGCGAGGATCCCATTGTTGGTGTCATCGGCTGGGATGTTCTATTTTCGGGCTTTGGTCTCTGCGTTTGGGCCGCTTCTCGGGGACTTGACGTCAGGGATATGCTTAACAGCATACTCCCCTCGCTAAGAAGACAGAGCATTGAGAACAAGCCTTCTATCAAGGAAGAGACCCCTACAAGCCCGCCCGAGTCCCCCGGTTCGTCGACGGCCAGACGTCGCGGCAGACCGAAAAAAACGGAAAGTTCTGCGACACAGGAGCCTCCTTCGCCAGTGACAAGGCGTAGCTTGCGTAGGCGATCCGCTACTCATGACTCCGACGCCGACGGTGCTTCATACGCCCCGCCTCCCAATGTCGAAGCAGAATTGGCCGACCTGGAGCACGAAGAAGAGCGTGACGACACTGTAGCTGAGGACGCAGAAGCGTCAGCTTTGGCATGGGGTTTGTCCCTCATTGGAGGTCTCGGACTGATGAGTGCGGCAGTGATGGGCGCTGAGGTGACCAGTGGATAGTCGGCGGTGATTCATCGCGAATCTGGGCTCGACGGGAAGGCACCTCTGATTCGAGGTCAGCTGTGGACGGGGCTCGTGGGCACTTGGTTTGGTTTTCAGTCATCTCCTAATTGTGTTACTTTCTGCTTTCCAAGGGAGGGCTTGCTGGCGAAACCCGGTGTGGTGCAGATCTTTTTTTTTGGTCATTGATAGGGCGATTTCTGATTTCTGAGCTGTCATCTGGCCGGTGACTTTGGGAAGGTCTCGTTTCAAGGTCCGAGAACGGAAGGACGGGAGCAAGGACGGACGCGGCTGTAACGAGGCATTGGCCAGGGACTGGATGAATCTCAAGATGACGTTTCATGGTCAGGCACATGACGGTGCGAGCTGAGCAGTCGACCGGCAGACGGAGCGGGCAGCTTGTGGCATGTCATGCTGCATCAGGCGCCCTGTGGATGTGATGGAACGTGGCGGGCCGGCGGCCGCATCCGCGCGGAGGTGAGGACTGGCGGACGACAGCAGAGAGCGCATGGCGGAGCTTGCGACACACAATGGCTCGTCTGGCATTGGCCTCGATGGTTGCGAGGCGGGACGGGCACATGGGCGTGGGATTATGCTTTCACCGCTCTCACGCGCGGCAGGGATTGCGGCGCGCTGGCGCAGCGGTTCCTTGCGTTAGGGCGGGATGGAGAGGCGGAAGGGCGAGTGTGTGAGTGCGACGCGAGGCTCACGGCTCACGGCTCACGGCCGACGGGTGACGGCTGACGGCTGGCGAGGCGTGCGAGGCTCTGGCCCAGCGTCGAAGGACAGGTCGAACGGCGCTGGTCGCACGCTTGCCACGCAGCGCCTTCCTTGCGCCGGCTGGCCGTCTGATCGGCCTCCCGCGCAGCCGAAACACACCTCCCATCTCGCCATCCTCCGCTCCCGCACCCTCGACAGCCAAGCAGGCTCACAGGCTCAGGCTCAGGCTCAAGTCTCCGGCCCAGGCACGCCCACGCGAGCTCCGACGCCATCGCCGCTCCCTCCCCGATCACCCGTAGGCTCGCGCGCCCGCCTGCGCGCTATCAGCACCCCTGCCCAGCTGCCCGCTCCGCAGCCTGTGAGCTGGCCGCGACGCCTTGCTGGACAGCCTTCGCGCGCGCGACGCATCCCATCCAAGCTGTTTCGACCTTCCGCACCGCCCGCCGCGACCCGCTGCCAGCTGCCTTCGCCCGACGTCAGCGCCCGCAGTCCTGCTCCAACCACCCTGCCCCAGTCCGCGCGCCGCATCCACGGGCCGCGAGGGAGACGTCTGTGCTTTGGGCATCAGTCCGCGACCAAGCAAGCCGTGAGGCAAGAGCGCCGCTGCTCTTATACCGCCAGCCATGAAGGTGAGCACCCGCTTCCGTCTTCGCACGCCGTCCTTTTTGCATTTTTTCCTTTTTCTCCTGCTCCGCCGCACCGCCCCTTCCTTCCCCTGCTTCCCCCGCTGCTCCGCGCTCAGCCCTACCGTTGCACACCCGGCTCCTGGCGACATTCCCCGAAAAGGCCGCCCTTCCCGGATTGGTATTCTTTTGCTGCGCGCCCACCGTTGCTTCCCTCTTCCACTTCGTTGGGCGCACTTGACGCTGTGATCCTGCTGCCTCATCCACCGCGCCGGGTGCATCGTCCTGGCCGCTGCGTGGTCCACACGATCGTGTATCCACCGAGCTTGAGACATGATACCCAATCACACCCCTGCCGCCTCACTTCGCCTCTGCTCGCCGGGGCCCAGCGTACCACTGCTGTAAGATCCCACGGCCAGGACGTCCTCTTCGCTGCCAAGCGCCACCACTGGCCCTGACCTGGTCGCCCTCATGTACCCGTCTGCCTGCGCTGGAGCCACCTGAGATCCTGCAGCCTGCCGCAGCCGGCCAAACATCCGGACGGACACCACGCCTCTTGTGTTGCTATAAGACACCGCCGAGCCACCTGTGTCGGCCGCATCGCGATGAAGGGCTGAGCCTGAGCATTCAACCGACGTTCTCCCTCTCCACACCCCACAAGCACCACGGCCAAATACATCATCGCACCCACCGGTCCCCAACCACTCGGCGCCCTTTGCCGACCTCACACTTCACCTTCACTCCAACACCTGCTTCATCTAGCACTCACCTATGACGTCTTCTTACCTATCCATGCCTGCGGGTCACGGGCCACCGGGAAAGGAGATGGGAGAGAGCCACCATGCCGCGTTCGACAGGTTCAAGCCTGCAGCCAAGTTAACTTTGATGCGCTATTTCCAGGACCTTCAGAATGCTGAGATTCCGCCGAGTCCTGTCGCTCCGCGTTTCCACACCGGACGCCTTCCGAACAGCAAGGCCGGAGATGGCAAACCCAGGTTGCTGTTGATGGGTCAGAGGCGGTGAGTCACGCGCCCTGGTAATCTCTGACGTGGGATCGTGGTGGTAGTGGCTGTGGCGAGGAGGGTTGTACTGCAGGAGCAGGATATTGACTAGTGTTGCAGGAGCGGCAAGTCCTCGATATCTAGCGTCGTCTTCCATAAGCTCCCCCCGAGTGAGACGCTTTACCTCGAAACGACTACCCGTATCAAGAAGGAGTCAATGCAGTAAGTCATCCGCACCCTGCTTCGGAACTTCTTCACTCGAGGTGGAGCGGGGCTGATTCGACGTAGCTCCTTCATGGACTTCCAGGTCTGGGACTTCCCGGGCCACCTGGACTACTTCGACCCTGCTTTTGACGTAGACAACATCTTCGACGAGATTGGCGCCTTGATATGGGTTATCGATGCGCAGGACGAGTATTTGGATGCCATCACTCGCTTGAACACCACCATTCTCAATCTGCAGCATTCGTACCCGAACATCAACGTCGAGGTTTTCGTCCACAAAGTCGACGGCCTCTCAGAGGACTACAAGAGCGACACGTACCGAGACATCATCCAGAGGGTGCAGGACGAGCTGTCGGATGCCGGTTACGAAAACGCGCCTGTCAGCTTCTACCAAACCAGCATCTACGATCACTCAATCTTCGAAGCCTTCAGTAAGGTCATCCAGAAGCTGATTCCCCAACTTCCCACGCTGGAATCTCTGCTCAATAGCCTCTGTTCCACCTGCCGCATCGAGAAGGCGTACCTGTTCGACGTGCTCAGCAAGATCTACATTGCCACGGACACTAGCCCAACAGATATCGGCAGCTACGAGATCTGCTCGGATTACATTGATGTGGTTGTTGATGTGAGCGAAATCTACGGATGGGACCGTCCAGATGAGAATGGATATACCGACGGAGACATGGATGAGACAGGCAACAACGATGCAGAGAGCTTGATCACCATGGAGAGGAAGGGCAACAACTATCTCTATCTGCGAGAAATCAACAAGTGAGTGGCGGACACAGAGCTGTCTGGAAACGGCGCATCTTGAATCTAACGGCAGGACAGATATCTTGCTCTCATTTGCCTCATGGGCGAAGACAGCCCATCAGAAAAGAAGGCTCTGATCGACTACAACGTTGGAGTCTTCCAGGAAGCTCTTGCGCAGGTATTTCCCAGGTAAAGGACCGTCACGACCTGTAGTCTTCCTGTACATGTCGGCCTTTTTTTTTCTCTGGAAGCATTCGACGAATCCCACAGTTGGAGTTAGAGGAAAGGCAAAAAAAAAAAGACGGATGGGGAGCGTCTTCATTGAATCGAATATCTGGAAGTCTTTGGGATGGAAGGATGGTCGCATGGGACTGATTGGGAACGGAAGGTGCAAAGCCGCACGTGAGAAGCGGCCCGCGAGTACCTCACAATGACGAAGTGTACGATCGTTTAGCGGCAAGAATATGTCTGTGATGAGCAAGGACCATTCATGGGGGTTATGTAGACGGACGGAATCTCCTCGCGAGAACCTCACTTCCAGTTACCCGCAAGGGAAAACACGGATATGTATAACTTGAAACACCCGGCTTTTGCATTGCTTCCTTCCATGCGATGACGTCTTGGAAGGATGAGACGTCGAGGAAATAGGACATCCCCGAAACGGCCCCTGGTACGGGCCGGGCAGGCGGGAACCCGCACCCACCCCCCCGTTAGGCGATCGCCGGACGCCAGAATTCCCGTTACCATGGTTCGGTACACAGCCGTCTATCTTTTTTTCCTTTCTTTTTTTTATTTTGTGGCTTGCAGGATGGAGAAAGGCTGGGTTGTCGTGTGTTAGAACAAGGCGGTGCAGGGCCAACTAGCGAAACAGAAGAGAGCGTGCTTATCGCCCAATCGGAGACGAGCGATTATGAGGTGACGATGATGGGATGCGCGCGACGCGAGTCATCAGGGCGGGAAGAAAAGAGGGGTGGGTGACTCCGGGAATGACAAGTGCGTTTCCGGAAGCTCTCGTCTGCATCTCGATGCTCCGGATCGTCGGAGATAAAAGGTACTATGATTATTAAGGGAGATGGGCGGATCGATCAATGAAACACATGGAGGCGAGCAATGCTGAGAGTGAGAGAGAGCGGAGCGTTGGCGGGGACTCCCGAGATCTGTCCACATCTTATTCTTATTTTTCTTGTTGCTTTTAGTTTCTCGAGCCACCTTTTCTTCGTGAGCTCTTGCGTGTTCCTTGGATGATCTATTTTTGTCTTATGCTAGGCTTTCGGCGACCGGGGTGCTGCAGGATCAAGCGTCATTGGCATTATTTGGGAGCTATCGGAATCCGAAAAGCTCCATCCACGTAGCTCCCTCTCTCTCTCTTACCGGCACGCACCCGAAATCCGAGACAACGCTTGACTGCTACGGCGACAGCGGACCTCAGTTTTCGCGCCCTGTCCTCGTTTTTCTCTCCCTCCGAGATCCCGCGCAGCTTGACGACTCGGAGTGCCGGATACTCGGGACTGCTGCTGCGCGGCGCGCATACGACACAGTCTCCCGACACTCCCTCCACCACCTCATCCCGCCGCCGTCCTCGACCCACGAGACAATCAAGTCCCCCAGCTAAGCGCAGGGCTTGTCACGGCTTTTCACACCCTTCTCTACGACACGCACGCAGACACACGCGCTCGACCACCACCGATCAGAGGGCAATTGCCGCATACCGACACACACCCATCACCGCCCAAAGCAAGAAGCCCCACACGCACGCACAATTCGCACGCACACACATACACACACACCAAAAACGCACAAGAGATGGCAGACACCAGCGCCTCCCCGCCACCAGGGGCGGCGGCAGGTGACGAGAACAACAACAAGAAGAAGAAGGAGCGAAGCAGGAGCGGAAGCAGAGACAGAGGCAGAGGCAGAGGCAGAGAGCGACGCAGAGGGTCGTCCCCAGAGGCCGACGACATCGGCAAGGTGACGGTGCTGGACGTGCTGCGGGTGCTGGGCGGCGTGGTGCTGCTCAACTTTGCGCTGAGCTGGTACATCACGGGCGAGTCGTTCCTGTGGGGGTGGCGGCCGTGGTTCTCGCGGCCGGACGGGCTGAGGGCTTGGTTGGTGAGTCTTGCGATTTTCTCTTTGTTTTGTTTTTCTCTCTCTCTCTCTCTCTCTCTTCTACTTGAGCGCTTTTGGGGGCTCGTTGCGCCGGTCCATGGAGGGAGGGGAGGGAGGATGTGAGCGACAGAGAGTTGTGAGGGAGGGAAGAGAAGGAATGAGGAGAGAGAGAAAGAGAGAACAGAGCCAGCAGCGCAATCAAGACATCTAACCAACACCAACCCACACAGCGCGGCCCCGTCCTCCTCACAGACGAGCAGCTCGCCGCCTACGACGGCTCCGACCCCTCGAAGCCCATCTACCTCGGCCTGAACGGCACCATCTACGACGTCACGCCCGGCAGACACTTGTACGTTTTCTCTCCCTTCCCTCCCTCCCTTCCCCTCTCTCTCCCTCCCCCCTCCCTCACCCTCCACCTCCTAACACCCGCCCAACACAGCTACGGCCCCAACGGCGGCTACCACTTCTTCGCCGGCCGCGACGCCGCCCGCGCCTTCGTCACCGGCTGCTTCGACACGGACCTCACCCCGGACCTGCGCGGCGCCGAGGACATGTACATCCCGACCGACGTGCCCGAAGAAGCGGAATCAGAACTCTCTCTCTCCCCCGCCGACCGCGATGCCCGCGACGCCCGCGAGCGCGCCGAGGCGCGCAGAAAAGTCGACGACGTCGTCGCCGGGTGGGCGCACGTCTTCGCCGGCGGCACCGGCAAGGAGTACCTGGCGGTCGGGCGGATCGTGAGGGAGGAGGGCTGGCTGGAGCGGTTGCCGCGGAGGGAGCTGTGCGAGAAGGCGGCGGGGTTGAGGCCGAAGGGGAGGGTCAAGAAGAGGAAGAGTAAGGGTAAGGGTAAGGGTGAGGGGGGGGAGGATGCGGCGGCGGCGAAGGAGGGAGGGAAGCGGTGAGTGAGTGAGGAGGGCGGAGAGGGTTGAGGCGGGAGGAGAGGTGGTTGGTGGTGGCGAGCAGCGTGTCTAGACTCTAGTGTAGATGGACAGCTTTGTACACCTTTGTATGTTATAGTTTTTTTTTTTTGCTCTTCTGAAGGACAGTCAAAATTTACAAAACGAAGCACTTTCAGGAGGTGGGCAATGAACCTTCCAAACCACGTCCATCTTGAGGGACATGAAAGCTTTGATGCGCACCCTACATTGATACTCCCTTGCCATTGAACAGCTATCATGAGCACATTTCTTAAAGTGACGTGTAAGCGGGGAAGGCCCCTCACAGGTGCAGATCATCACGGGCATTGCAATCAAAGCACATCATGTTCGACGGCGCAGAATCTCAGTCCCATTGAAACATCGCGGCCTTATGTAGAGTACTACCGACTAAGCCCATGATACAGTCTTTGATCAAACTAAGCATGGATTCCCATCACGTTCTGGTATTTTCGTCCGTTCATCCCATCGGAACTATTTATCACAGAAAGTAGTCCGAACTTTTTGTCCCCAATTTTTCGTTTGGTTCCTTCAAAAGTGATTTCCCGAAAGATTGGTAGACGCCTTCATAATGGAAAGACCCGCTTTGGATTCTGAACCGCAAAAGGAAACCCGTTCGTCACGCCGCCGATTTCAGTCGCACCGGTACATTTACTCTTGGCCAACAGCGCGAGCTAGGAACCCGGTTAGTACAGCCGTCTCTGTGGGGTGGCCAACATGTCTCGACCCGCATTCCGCACCAGCGTCTGATTCCGAACGACGACCGGTCGGGAGGCGAGCCGAGCCGATGCAGCAGGATGGGGCGCTACTCACTGTAGACCTGGAGCTTGCTGTGGTGGACGACCTTCTTGATCTGGCCCTTCTCCTCGAGGTCGGCGAGCGCCTTCCTGGCGAGCGAGCCGTTGATCTTCAACCTATCGACGAGGATGGCGACGGTGATCAGGCGGTACGACTGGACATCCTTCTGGAGCTTGTCGTTGGTGGTCTTGTCGAGGACAACGGCGTGCTGGGCCTTGTCCTTAACTGCAGTGCGGAAAAGGTCATGTCAGCGCTGGGTTTCCTGTGACTTCTGGCCTCATCCGCCGCTCGTCTGGGGTCTGGGCCGCGGTGCGTGTGCTGGGCGCGTGTGTGCGGTGCGGGATGAAAAACGAGGTGCTTGGGGACGGACGGCTGCGCGTCTCGCGCGAGCGGAAAGGTTTTCGCGATGAATTTTGCCTTGCGGTGCGGTCGCGGGGATGGGGTGAGCGGGCGGCGGTGGTTCACGTACCCTTGCCCTTAGACCACTTCTTCTTCTGCTTCTTGCCTCCAGTAGCAGCGGGAGCCTGTGCGGGAGGTGGTCAGCATGGCGAAGGCTTCGGGATCTGGGGCTGCTTGGTGGGCGTACCATTTTGAATGATGTCGAGAACGGAGGTTGTCGAGGTCAGGTTCGGCCTGGCTGCGCGGGTTGTGCTAAAGTCGCTTGTCGAAATTCATTGTGGCTGACATAAGCGCGGAACAAGCGAGCGCCGGGCGCCCTCGCCGACACCTCGTCACCTGCTTGTGATGCACGAGACGTCGATCTGATGGCAGCCCAGCCTCGCAACACCAGACGCACCCAGCCATTGCAGCTCGCTGCTGCGCCAATGCGGCGGCAGCCCGCCCTGCGCGGCTCTGGCATTCTGTCCGGATTTTTGCAATCACGCTTTGGGTGCCCTGGCCCGCCAATCGCGGAGACGGCGGCCGCAGAATGCTCCCTGGCGAACGACAACAAAGAAAAGAGACGACTCGCTAGGTAGGCCTGCTGCAGCCGCGGCAGGAATCCGCCCGGACGCGACGCAGCCGCCCACGAGGCTCGCGCAGTGCGTCGACCCCAAGCAGCTCCCTGGCAGCCACGGGCTCTTATCGCTGCCGCATTGCACCCCATGACCCCAGAGCGACACACATGTACCCATGCTCCTGCTTGCCAAAGCCGCCACAGCGTGCGTTAGGCCGCCCGCAGTGTGCATTGCGCTGCTCGCATTGGCCTGGCACTCTACGGACGTATTGTATTGTATCTCGCACGTCGACACTACTGCCCGCCAGCGCGCCAGCGGTGACTTGGCAGCCGTCGTAAGCGCCATTGAACCCATTGTCAATCGCCCCCGGAGCATAGGTATACGGGGCGCGCGTGCGCACCCTACCGCGCCGCTGTGTTGACAAAAAGAAAAAAAAAGGGGAGCGAGTAGCGACACCACGACATCGATCAGCTGTCCGATACGTCATGCGGTATGACTCCATTCGGGTTGGAGGGGGGAAGAGGCACCTCCCAGAACGGTTTTGAGGCAACCAAGGCGGCTGTGGATTGCATGCTTCATGCCGTCCGCACACGACACAAAGCCCATCCACTCCACACACCACACCATAACCGCCCACGCCTCAGCCTTCCCCCCCTCCTCCTCCTCCCTCCATGCATTGCGCCTAAACGGACACGCCCAGTCAGCAGCCGCCAATCAAGCCACCAGTGCATTAGCGAGCAAGTCGCCGGGCAACCGCGGCAGCCACTGTGTATCAACGGGGGTGTGTGTGTGTGGAGTGGGAGGCACTTTTTAGTGTGGGCATCCAATCCACACCACCAGGCTGGTGGTACTCCTGGGCCGCCGCCCCTTTGTGATAAGCAACCCATCCTCGCTGCCCTCCTGCTGCCCGCCCACCCCTCTTCTTCTCTGGTATCTCAATATGATCCATGCGATATTGATGTCTGATCGGCGCTCGAGCAAGACGCGGCTTCCCCGGCGCCAAAGAAATGATGTTTTGCGCGGGCGCGGCCCCCCCTCTGGTCGCTTGCAAGCGCGCGTGCGCGCGTGTCGCATTGAGGGAGACGTTGAAGATAATTAGTGCGCATTCGCCGAGCCCCGGGCTAGTCCTCACTTTGGCAGGACGGGCCGGCCGTGTTAATATTTCGGACGGGGTGTGGGATCGCGAACGGGTGGCCCATTGGAGGAGAAGATCGGTAGGACCCTGATTGCGGCTCCGATCATCGGCATCTTCGAACTGCAAAAGGGACCCTGGGTTGGGGATCTGCCCCATGTACGTACGTGTGCATGTGACTAATGGCGTTGGATAACCACCAAATCAGCCGTCCGTCAGACCGTTGATCGGGTCTTGTGCCTGCCATGTATGTACCACAATATCTACGCGCGTTCTGGGCATGTGCAGTACGTACATATACATGTATGTACATGGTACTGCACGTCCCTTTCATCAGCGTTGCTAACGGGCGTGAGTTTCTCGTCGCTGGCATCGATGCAAGATGCGGTTGCTGAAACTTGTGAGACCACGAATTACCCCGCTCCACTCACCGATCAAAGCCCGCCAGTGTGGATGGCAGAGACGCAAGATTGAGAGGAAGGAATACAGAAAGATTAAAAAAGCGAGCACTCCTTGCTGCCTCAGGGTTGCATATTAAAACCTGCGGCTAGCATCTTAGCCACGAGGACCACTCTCCACCCGCCCCCGGTCAGGAAACAAGGGACAAGGGCGAATGGCACGCCTGACCCTGACGAAAAAAAAAAAAAAAGCCAATGGCCGCTGCGCTTGCTGCTCCTTCTCGTGGGACCCTCGTTGAGCCGCTTCGAAGAGTGTGGTTCTTTGTAGCTGGCGGGATCCCGTTGCTGCATCGCTTGTGCGAGGACCATCGAGAGCCACGGGCAGATGCAGGCGGCTCCCACACAGCCCACAACCAACACCAGGCCATCCATTGTCACGATGCATCTCCATTTGCACAATGTTTTGGTTGTTGTCGGCAAATTCGCTTTTGATTCCTGCTTAGAGCTCTCGCACAAAAAAAAACCAGAGTCCCACCCCGTAATTTCCAATGCCTGAGAATTAGAACGGTGTTCGACAAAAGGAATAGCAGACCGGAAAAGCACAGGATTGTGATGAACCCCAAGAACCCCCGCAAAAAAAAAAAAAAAAGATAGGACACTGTGGCCAGCCTTGCCCTTGTTCTAATGCCACCTCGAGTTGCCATACGAGCCCGCCATACGTTGATATGAAAGGTAAAAAGAAAACCAGGGAGGAAAGAATAAACACGGAAAGAAAAAGGGAGAGTCGACCGCGCGCCATGACAAAGACGTTCAGAGCTGCACCAACACTTATGACAAACAAAGAATACCGCCAACAAAAATGGCGGGTGACTCTTCAAAAGAGAGGCATGTGGGGAGAAAGACAGGATAGAGGGAAAAGAAGACATTGTCCGAGATGTCTATCTAGTGGTCTCCCTCCCGTTCAGAATATCCCTTTTTTCTGCAGCCCATCGATGATGTATCGCGTTTCCTTCGCCCACTCCAACTTACACGCACGAAGAATTGCTAGAGAACTGTTTATGGAGAGACGCAGTGAAGAAAAAAGAAAAGAGACCCTCGCTTGCAAAAGAAGACCCAGTGACACACAAAGCAGACGCAGGAAAGGAGAGATAACTTTCATCGTACCCAGGAAGCGAAGAAAAAAGAAACGAGATTGCCACTCGTAAATGCAGCTGGAAAGGTCCCCCAAACAAAGTAGAAAGATGTTGTTTGTTTTCGCCAAAGACGCCCGAGTTCCTGGAGAGGATATGCGGTCATTAGAAGAAATGTGTGTGAGGCTTCGACATCTCGTGGACTTCCATTTCCTGCACAATGTTAGCGGCCGGCACCTGGCGTCGCGAGGGACCGATGATACGCACCATCTTGAAGGTGTTGATCTCCTCCTTGATCTGTTGAGCAAGCAGCGGCGTGAGACGGTTGCACGTCGCAATGTCTCCCCGCCTGTCATACTCGGAACTGGAGAAGGCATCGTGGAATTGGATGCGGGGACTGAAGCTGATGTTGCGGGGGCCGCCATGGGGCGTGGTGGGAAGGCTCCTGGAGCTCCCGGCTGCGAAACGCGAGGCGCCCACGAAGTAGTCGTCGCCTCCCAGAGCCAGATTAGGTCTGTTGTCATCGCCCGGCGTGCTTGGTGCACTTGAGTTCGGAGTGTCGTGGTTGTGCGTGAAGCCCGGTGCGCCGTCCGCAGGACGAACCTGAGGCGAAGGGCTGTCTGTGCCAGTTCCTGTTCGGGTCAATATCATGTTACTAGAGCTGAGGGTCTTTCTTCCCACTCACTTTTGAGGATGCCCTTTCTGACGGCAGCCAAGACCTCAGCACGCTCCCTCTCGCCACCCATGATGCTCTTCCTCGAGCCATCGGCACCGGCACCGCCAACCGATGACGGCCGCTCGGATACTGAGGAGACCTCGAGCGAATTGCGCTCAAGCTTAGGAAAGCCAGTGCCACCACCAGCCTGATCCGCCGGGCTCACATTCACGTTCACCTTTTCCCTCTCAGCCTCCACATTGACCATAGACACCTGGCCCACAGAGGCTTGGACGGCAGAGTCCGCGGCAGGAACACCAATGACGGACTTTGGTCTGAACAATCCTTTCAACGAGCGACCGCCCTTCTTCATACCCTTGCCCATCTTTCGGAGCATTACCGATGCAGAGGATGCAGTGGATTGGATGGACAGGTTATCCGTGGAGCTAGAGAACACTCCTCCCTGACCAGAGTAGATGCTGTTGCCGATGCCAGCAGCTTCCTGCTTCGCTGCAATGGCCGCATCTTCCGGATCAATCTCCTCCTGCTGCTGAACCCTCTGGTGCATCCGTGCCGACGAGGCGTTCTCTACGGAAGCCTTGCGAAGCTCAGCTGCGCTGCCGAAAGAGAAGGCTCTCCGTAGGCGGGACTTGACGCCCTTCTCCTTCTCGTTCAGAGCCGTAAGATGTTGAGCAGCAGGGCTCTTGGCTCCGGCAACAGCATCGGCGGCTGACCCTCTCCCGGAGCTACCAGGAGGAGCTTCGGCACCGGAAGCTGTTTTCGAGAGAGGGGACGGGTTCGCTACACGCTTTGTCGCGTCCGTAGAGGATCCACGGGCAGGCACATTAGGCGAGCGGGATTGCTGCCCACCCTTGGGAGAAGGTGGCCCAGCAGAAGTTTGTGCATTGTCGCGCTTCGACTAAAAGTCTGTTAGCGTCGTCCGGACCGAGTTGACCCAAAATGGGCCAAAATCGTGGCATTACTTACGGAAGAAGGTCTGGTGGAATTGCTTCCCGATGAGATGCTCTCGCCACTGTTGTTCTTGTGAGCACCGAGCCTCGCATCTTGACGTTGCTGCGGAGCCCAAGTCGGGGTTCCTTGCTGGATGGTGACCCCCTCAAAATTATTCAAACTCCTCCGTCTATATCTTTTCGCCTGTTCCGAGTTTGCCCTAGGCAACACACTGTCATCCATGCTAGAAGTCCTATTGTGGCCTGGACGAGGGTTTGGTGCGTTATTCTTGTAGAGGTGGGCCACGCCCGCCATGCCAGAGCCCGACGGCGCTGCCGACTTGGAGTCCTGGGGCAATGACGGGCTGGACGGTCCGGAGGTGTTGCGAGAGCGACGGTATCGGTCGGGAGAGGTTTTCGCGGGAGTGTCGAAGGAAGTGAGCGTAAGGTCCGGGACCGATGTCGACAGGTTGATGGCCGACAGTTGCCGTGACGAGTCGACGCTCGAGCTCGCCGACTTGGTTCGCGGATGCGACAGGGCGGAATCGTCTTTCGAGCCGGAGCGTTGGCGTGTGGACGATTGATTCGAGGAGGAGGAAGAGGCCGTGGAGCCCGACGAGGACGAGGGGTGGGTTGCGTGGCCCTGCTTGGTCGGGGCAAGGGTGGTCGAGAAAGCCTGGGCCTGCGAGTAGGGGTTCACAGGTGCCGAGGTCGAGCGGTTCTCCTGGCGCAGCTGGGGTGTCTGCTGGAAGGCGTAGGCCTGCACAGGCGTTGCCGAGGAGCCTCTGTACCCTATGCCGCCGCCGGGGGTGTTGTAGTACTGGGTGCGAGGCATGTTGGAGGATCGAGACGACGACGACTGGTGGTGAGACTGCGCGTCGCCCGAGGACGAAGAGTGTAGCATAGCGATAGAGGAGTTCGGCTGGGTTACGGGCGCGAGTACTTCAGCCATCTGAGCGTGGAGGCCGGGCGTGGAGGCTGCAGGGCGGACTCTTGTCTTCCTGGCACGATGCGTGGGGACGACGGTCGGCAGGCCAAGGATCGACTGCGCAGCGGTCTGGTTTCGGGCGGCAGCAACGTCAGCAGCGCACGCGACAGCGGGCAGGTAGGGCAGCGCGAGGTCGTGGGGAGGGCTGGCGTGAGGCGGACAGGGTGGGCGCAGGTGCAGGAGAGCGAAGGCGTGAGGCCGGCGGTGCGGTGGAAGTGAAGTTTACGTACCCCTTTCGCTAGAACGCAACGAGCACCGTCGGGCGGGGATTACTCCAATGGGCGCAAGGAAAGGTACGATCAAGGTCTATTAAAACAGGTACAGAAGGCAAAGCGGCCGGCCGGTCTGGGCGGCGGATTGAGGTGATCGGTCAACGAGAGCGAAGAGTGTAGCGCGTACGGGCCCCCGAAGAGGCAGCGATGGCTTGTCAGGCCTGCATTGGACGGGGGAGCAGGCGGGAACTCGGGCGAGCAAACAGCACGAACCGTCGGCAGCTCAGCAAGAGAAAACACAACGACAATCCAAGACGGGGGAAACGTAGGGCGGTGCGTGGTGGACGGCGGCGGGTGGGTTTGGGTGAGGAGGCGGCCGTCATTAGGTAGAAGGGGTGAGAAGCCGCCGACTAGCGCAATTCGAGCGCCGAGCTGGCTATTCGCGTTCGGTGAGTAGCATGGGCATCGCAATCCTCGCAACGGTCGCCCTGCCCGCCCGTGCACCCGCGGCCGCGAGCAGCAGCCCAGCAGCCCAGCAGCCCAGCAGCAGCAACGCCAGCAACAGCCCCGCCGCCCGGCCGAGCAGCGCACCGGCAGCACATGCATGCGTAGCCGTCGTCGCCGTCGTCGCGTCGCCCGCGCCTGGCACCGTTGTCTCGCGCCGCCGCTGGAAACGCATAAGGCGCGCCTCTGCTGTTGTCGTGCCACGGCGCACTGGCCTGCGCTGAGGCCCGCCCGGCCCCTGTCGCGGCATTTGGCTGCCCGCAGGCCTGGCTGGCTCCGCTCCGCTCGCGCAACACACTCGTCCTGCGCAGCGCGCGGTACAGCAGCTGCAGCCTGCCAGCGAACGCCTCCACGCCCGTCCGCGGCTTCTCACCGACACCGCCGCTCGCCAGGCCTGCGCCGTATCGTCCGCGCTAAGCATTTCGTACTGCAGTGACGAGGGCCACTCGAGCCCTGCACCGCTGCTCGCCTGCCCGCACGCAGTGGGGCGCATGCCCGCCAATACGAGCCGCGAAAAAGGGTCGCCAGACCGCACGTCAAACGCATCCCATCGTTCATTCATCGGGGAGCCAGCCCGGCCGGTCAAGCTTTCCGCCAGGCGCGACCTGCGACGGCGGAATGCTGGAAGCGTGTGAAACCTCCGCGCACCGCTGACGCGACGGGCAAGCGGGCAGGCGGGCAGGCGGGCAAGCGGGCAAGCGACCTTCTGGAAGCAGGCCGTGGCCTCGCCGTCGCAGCACGATCGTGCGGTGAATCTCGTCAAAAGACCACGGACCACGGATCACGCTCCATCCGCCGAGCGCCGCGATAGCGTTTGCGCCGCCATGCCGAGTGCGCGAGCCGTGGGAGGCGCGCCCGTTTTGCGGAGTCAACAGAGCCGCAGAGCCGATGAGCGCAGTATCAGTCGACCGCCCAGCGATCAAACACATCGCAATTCGCGCGAGTCGCGGAGTGGATTCTCATGCGCAATCTCAGAGGGGGGCGATTTCCTCCGCCTCATCTCCGCCTGCCTGAGCGTCAGCCGGCGGCGTGCCCATTGAAACAGGCGCACAGGTATGGCCCACGCCCCCAGCTATATTGTGCCTGGCAGCAGTGCGCGGGCGAGGATATAATTAGCGGCCGGCCAGAGCGGGCAAAGTGCCCGGTTGATCCTCCACGTCCCTTTTTTGCGGTGGCCTTGCGTCACTGCGCGGGCGAAGCACACGCTGCATCGACGAACCTCGCCGCCGCTGCATCGCGGCCCAGCAGCAGCAGCAGCAGCAGGCCGAGCCGACTTTCATGTGAGGCTGTCTCTGCCTGCGACCCGTCCTCCAGACGCCGCCCGATCAAGCCACAAGCCGCGCGCAGGCCTGCGAGACGCCTGTGAAAACCCCAAAGCGCGTCGCCGCGGCGCCAATCAGAGCGCGCGCCGGGCTCCCCACGGCGGCGCGGAGGTGTAACATGCCCAAAGAGGCATCTGTAGGGGACGCCCGGCACCCGCGCCAGGGCACGCCAGCGTGGGGCGCGAAGCATGTGCGGTGGCAAGCAAGCACAGGACGGCCGGGACAGAGGCCTGAGGCGCAGCGCGGCCGGCACACAGTTAGTAGTCCTCAGCAGCAGCAGCAGCAGCAGCAGCAGCGAAGGCGATAGAAGAACGGGTGAGTTCTAGCCCTGCGGGCTTGACACGTCGTTACGTACATGCCGGCTGGAGCCGAAAGCAGAAACAGAGCCAGACACGCAAGGTGTTCCTTGGCTGGCCGCTCGATTCCCGCCGTTCCACGAATCTTCTCTGGCTGCGGAAGCAAATTGCGCTGGCCGTGAACGGGCATTCGCAGTCGCTGTGAAACCGATCGACCGGCCCTCCGCCGAATCGCTGGGACGCAGCGGCCGGGATGGCAGGCGTTGGCAGGCGTTGGCCCCAGTCCTGAAATCTCCAGCTCTTCTTCTTCATCGTCCTCTTCGTCACCAAACCACGGATCCGCCCTGGGGGGCACACGACACAGCTGACTGGCAGCAGCCCGCCCGTTGACCCGGGTTTGTTCAAGGAAGGCGGGCTCCCTTGCGCCGTCTGGCCGCGTTCCGGCAGCGTGGATCCGCCCTAGCACCTAGCACTCTCAGGACAACTTTCTCTCCGCCTCCACACGCCCGTCATGGACCATTCGGCTGCCTTCTCGCCCACGCGCGACACGTAATGCTCATCGCGGGATCGGTCGTCAGCCGCAGGTGCAGCGTCTCGAACGCGCGAAAAGACCGCACTCCGCCAGAGCTGGCTGCAGCCCGTCAACAGTTCGCGCGGCTGGAGTGTGACAGCTGCCGGCGTGAGTGGAGGAGGCCGCCTGGCGACTACACCGTGTGCCGAAACGCAGGGATGTGTGCTGATGTCCCGCAGTAGCCTCGACGCCTCGCAGACACCGAAGCAGCACTTGGCGGCCCGCTGTCGAAACGGCACTGGAGCGTCGGGAGAATCTCAGCTGCGGGACTCGGAATGTTTCTGAAACGACGCGAAAGCGCTCTCTGGCTGCCGATGACGACGGATCTGCGCGTGTCGCAATCAGCGTTGCCACGAGAGCAATCTACGTTTGGCGCCGGCCGCGAGGCGATTCTTTAGCCTGAGCTGCCGTTGAAATGGCAGGACAGCGCTCGCTCGACGGCGACGCGACGAGGGCCACGGCCGGCGGGCCCCCGCAGCGGGCTCCCTGCTCGCCTGCCTCTGTAGGATTGGCTCCTGCAATTCCCAGCCGCTTGGCAGCTCGACTCTTGTTTACTTTTTTCTTGTTTGCCTGCGATCGTCGCACTACACTGAAGAGGACCCTGCAGCGGGCGCGGCGCCCTCGACGAAGCCATGGGAAGGCGGGCAGCCAACCTCGGGGAATGCATGGCACGCGGTCGACACACACGCACGTCTCCCGGCCAGCCCCCAGAGCGACGCCGTGCTGAACAAGACTCGGAACGACGGTTTGCCGCGCTGCATCTTTGTATTCCCTGGCGTCCCGAGGCCATGCCGGGCGTTGCTAACGTGCGGCGCGGTAGGCATGGTGCTGCGCTTCGACGAAAGCGGCCCGCCTCGAGTCGCGATGCCTGCCTTCATGGGAAACGCTTCTTGGGCCTACGCCGTTCCGAGTCAGACTCCATCGGGAGCCAGGCCAGATCGCGACCCGGTCACCGCTTATCTTTCGTGGTGGGTATTTTGCTATCCATGGCGCGGATCGAGGGACCCTTTTCCGTGGACGCCGTATCCAGTTCTTCCGCATGACCATCGTGCGCTCCCGAACCCGCAGGCCCGCGAGATGCGCCGTCGCCGGTTGAGCTCGTTCTGCCGCGCGCCTGTCCCGCCGTGGACGCTTGCAGGAAGCCGGAAGCCGGAAGCCGGGGGGCGGTAGCCACAATCGACGTCGTCGGGTGCGGCGGCCTGCCGGGCTTTATTTCTTTATTGCCTTGCACACGCGTGGGCGGATCGGAGATGCTTATTGTTGCGTGTTCGAGCGAAGCAATCAATACCTAATAACCTCGACTTGCAGGCGAACATGGATGGGGCTGTCGCTGCCTTCGTCCGATGCACTATTGACCGTACCAACATCCGCCTCCTCCATGTAGGAAAGCTTGCGCTGATCACAGCAAGCATGCTGACTCGCAGTGCCGTCGGATGAAAGTTGTTGCTTGGCTGGGATACGTCACCTTCAACATCAAAGCGCCGCATGCTTCGCTGCTGAATCTCTCCCCTCGCCCACTCGCAAAGTGAGGCTGTGGTTCTCAGGGTCCGGTGTCGCAATCGATGCCCGTCCGAGTCAGCGTCCAGTCTCCACCCCTCCACACTGCTCAGCGTTTCCGCCTTGTGGACAGCCCAGCCATGGTCCGCTGGAGCTATCCCCTAGCCGTTTCCTCGGCGCGACTCGAGTCCTTTTGGGGGCCGTCTCCGATGCCCGCAGATTAAGTGTGAAATATATCTCCCGCCTCGGCATCGCTGCTGCTTCGAGCTGCCATGCTCCTCCCTACAGGCAAACACCCTCCCGCGCCACTGGCCGCAGCACCGTGTTGCGCTCGGCCCTGCATCGAAGCTTCTGTCGCAGCTCAGAGTTGAGCCGCGCCACGCGGATGCCGTCCCCACAACCACAGCTGCTCAAGGTCAAGCAATGTTCCACAGATGGCGACGCCTTCGCTACGGCGCTTTCCTTGTCTGCTGCAAGGGCCGTGGGCCAATGTCCAGTGTTTCGCTCCGTCTGGTGGTTTGATCTCAGGCCAGAGTTTACTGCGTACTACACGGTCTTCGGCGTCTTGAGGCGCCGCCCCCGATCGATTTTCCTTCTGAACCTTAATGCATTTCCTGGTAGAGCTGATCCTGGAGGTTGACTCTTAAGCTTATAATGGTGGCACTACCGTCTACGTCACGACATGCAACCACTTCTGGATTTGGACCGCGCCGCCTGCAATTTCTCATGCACCTGGGCACGAGATCGCGGCGTTTGCGGGGATGGTTGCCTCAAGCAACACGTTGCTTTCCCACCAATGGATGCTTACGGGTTGTTTACACGCTGGTGGAGGCGTGTTGCATGGCGACAACTAGTGCCAATGGAAGATCGTGCCCTGCATGCAGCTGCGCTGTCAGTGAGCCACATGGGAGACACCGCGCGCCAGTAGTCTCCGACGCGATGCTCAATTCATGCCCGACACCAAGCTGAGGGTTCCTTTCTTCACCGCGTCTGTACAGAGTAAGGCTAGCAGCCAAGCCTCGTATTCAGCTACCGAGACCCGCTATCGCTACAGTCGCTCAGGGCACCAAACAATCGCTTGTCACTCTTGGATGCGACTCCAAATCTGGGGCCCTATCTTTGACCGTGATCGTTTCCGAACCTCAACACCGGTACCGGTGACGTAAAGATGGCTATTCTTGGTATCACAGCCTATAAGAAGGCGGAGGATCCTCGCCAATACGGATCTATCGGATCTCCTGTGTATTCATGCTATAAGACATACTAATGCTGTGTACGGTGTCGAGAAGCGAGATCGGCAACTTTCAACACACACAAACACGCGTCTTACCAGGCACAGCTGGCAACAGTGGAGGATTGGACCTTTTCGGTGACAGCAGACAAGATACGAATACTATTCTTGGGGACATCTTCTCCACCAAGATGTTCTTCTGAAGATCGAATGCCAACGCAACAGTTCAAAAATATACTCTGCACGGCCCTTCTTTTTCTCCGCTGCCACGCAGGACTCAATGACGATAATGAACGACTGCCTTCAGCAATAGTACACAATATACAATACCCGCTTGCAGTGGATTCATCATCTCCACATGGGTTCCGCGGTCACAGGACTTTCGGCCATAGGCACTTTCCGTGTCATGCCACTGCAAAGAGGTATCTCGCGACCGCGGAGGACTGCGGAGTCGAGGGGCCACATTGATTACCTAGCGCCCACGGAGCGGAGCGGATGACATCCGCATTCTGCACAAGCTCCCACCTTGCTCTCTAGCTGTGGTGGATGTCATTCGTCCCAGCCATTATTCTTGGCGAGGAATCAAGCTTAAGGGGAAGGGAAAACCGCACTGTGGAAAAACCTCCGAACTATTGGTCATAGCGCTCGTCCCGCACCTTTCCATCCGGATGTCGCTCCGCATGCCAGACCCCTCGTACCCACAGCTCAGCTATGCCTTTTTCTCTTTCTTCAAAGCGAGCAACATGTCTCGCAGCCAGGCTCACTCCTGGGAGATCCCGAGGGCTGGAACCTCGGTACTACGTGGTGAAAGCGTCCACCGGGAATGCCAGCCGAGGACGTGTCCGCCACGAGGCGCTTTTCTTCACTCCCGTCTTACCGACCGGACTGCAAGTTGGCGGGTCTTGTTGACGCTGATGATTAGACTTGGTCGCTTCGGTTCTGTCTCACGCTCGTGCAATGTGTCCCCTGCATGCAAGCTCAAGGGAACCCGTCGTCTGAGACACCGCCCGCCAACTCCTTCCTCCGCCTGCGTGCGTTCCCGCCCCTTGTGTACATGTCAGACTGACTGTCTATCCTGCCTTATGGTTCTGTCATGTGCCAGCTGATGCCGTCGCGTCTCATAATCACGCCTTTTGTTTCCATCTTCTTCAAAGAGCTGAATCCATGTTCTATGAGAGAGTGCGCTGAACCGGACCACGGTTCAAAACACTTCAGGCAGAAGACCGCCCCACAGTTGTCTATGCCACCATATTCTGAGCGTCTCGTGAAGTCTCGGTTCTATCCTGCCGCCACAGGACGGTCATCCATTTTGGTTTTCGCCAGCGTGTTCATGGCGCTCTACCTCATGCTTCACTGTGACTCCACCGGGGTATTGTACAGTAACTTCGCCTTCTTCCGCATTCCCCTAGTGCTATTCAGCACCTTGTTGATCCACACTATCCATTTGCTGGACCTCAGAGCCTCTCCGTCGGTTTTGGTTGGGTAATATCGATGGTCTTTGCGAGCAGTGACTTGATCGAGAAGACCGAGCTGTCGAGGCAGTGCCTCAGGACAGAAGCCTAACGCCTAGTTTTGCGGGCATCCTTGTCACATGTTCGTCAGGAGCGGCTAGCGCTTGTACATCATAGGGCAAACAACTGGCCATGTACGTCCACTCGCAAGCGACGATGCACCACTTCTCATTCGCGCAGCCTTATGCAGATGCAAAGAAGAGGGAAAACGAGGCTGGAACCCGCCATTATGACCCCCGTGGATCAAGGAGGAGGTCTTGTTTGTTTTCCATGTTTCGGGACTGGGAACTCGTCAAAGCAACGACGTGCTCTGGGCTCACATGCCCACTGCGGGCAGTCTTTTCATCGCGGATCATACACTTATGACCACTACTGCTCCCAATGAGCCAATCAATCCGTGCACTTTTAATGGATGTCTGAACGCAGCCTTGCCGCTCATCTCCACTGTTGAGAAGGCAAATAAAACTCAAAACGACATCACGTATACACCAACCTTGCCCCTCGCCCTCTCGGTGACGACAACTGTGGATGGTCTTTCAGTCGTTGAAACCCCTCCAGGACTGATAACCGGACAGAGGCTGGAGTCATCATTGGCTGCTTGCTCCTTCCTTTCATCGTTGGATTTCTACTACGGTTTTACTGCTGGAGACGCTACCGCCAAGATGGTATCTATACACCATCATCCGATACATCATTGCCGGTACCCCGTGGAAACAGTGGAGGGCCAATGTCTGGTTCAGCATTTTCAATGGAAGAGTTTACCCACAGTGATCAAGCTCATTGCGATCAATCTACTGTCCAGCCACACAATGTTCCGCGTGATGCGGAGCTTCGTGTTCCAGAGCCTACATAATAACATCTTGATACCAGAGGTCCACAAATAGAGCACATTTCGCAACGGGTTGACCTTCAGGAGCCCACATATGGAGAAGAACAGGGATACCATCACTCCAGCGTACCAAACCCTAGCGGAAAAGATCTCGGAGGACGGCAACCAGATCATCCACAATCAGGACAAGCACTACCAGGACATGCGCAGATAGCACAGTCATCAACAAGAGATGAGCCATCCCCGCAGGCGCCCGACAAGGTTCCTCCAACTCATCCCTCGCACCCACCACCTCCTGCTGCTCCTTCTCTCGCAACAGCACAGCCGCTACCGCCATAACAAACAAAACACCGCACAAAACCACCATCACATGAAGCTGCATCCAAACATGTGACTTTCCAGGGTCCAAAAGCGCTGCACGACGGAAAACCGCGCAAGAATCCAACACCAAAAGCGAAGAAAGGAGCCGAAACACCATTCGCATTTCACCCAAGGCAAGATACAGACGACGCTCCTGGAATAGACCGACGTGGAAACTACCAAGCTACGAGACGGTTCAACGAATCCCGCCGTGGGGGAACTCGATCTGCTATCTATCCGCAGAACACCTCCTTTCCACAAGCTCCCGCTTAGGAGGCACAAACTGTAAATCACGCACGTAGAAACACTTTTCACGGTGACTCCCGACGGAAGAGCTCATTCCGCTTTCTAAGCACGAATCACTTCTTCTCCGCAAACCGACACTTGACCAGACAACCATTCAGCACTTTTTTTTCCATTTGCTTCGGCTTCCGACAAGTGTTCATCCTTGATCGCGTTCTTGGTATCGTTCAGTCGGTCGTACTGCGCAATGGAAATGTCGGTTTTGAATGGATTTCGCGTCTGTCTGCCGTTCCAGCTGGTAGCGGAGGGTTCTTCCCAAGGGCCCACGTGGTCCTCAAATGAGTACTCCAGAAGCCTCCTCTGTTTGAATGCAACTGCAACTCTCTCATGTTTGTTGTTCCTCTAAATCATGTTCAGTGAGTTCTCCCAGATTAGGGTGGTTAATTTTTTTTTTGTCCAAGAGCAAGAGTGCGTAGTAAGCAGCAACACGTACCCCCCCTTGGTTTGCAAGCTTGAAATGCTGCTCAGGCTGTTCGTTGACTTTTGAGGGCCCGCCTTAGCGGATGAACCAAATGAAGAGGTAATGTTCGTCTTAGGGGGGTTTTAAAACGCTGGGTTAGGAGGAACCCATGGACTACCGAGTAACGCACCGTGTTTGTAGCCTCTTTCAGCAAAACGTTGCCTGTCCATCATGGTTTCCATCACAGTGAAAAAGATGCCGCCGCTCGGGGCAAAACGCGGTCCGTACAGAGACGCGAACAAAAAAGTCAAAACGTACAACAGCCGGGATTCCCCAATGGTCACCCACTTGAGTACTAATCGGCCGGTTCGCAGCTTGAGTACGGCTGAGCGGACGGGAAGCCCTATATTCTGCGACCTATGGTCGTACGTGGAAAAACAAGCTGCAAACAAGGTATATGACTAGAGATTGACAGGCTGTTGACTGCCTCTCGACTGCAATACTCTATCGCGAACCGGTGTCCCCCCGCCGTACACATCAGCTCTGGCCACAGCAACCGCTCGGCATCCTCGGCCAAACCCCGCGCCATCTGCTGAAACCGGCCAATAACGGTCGGCTTGCCGTACAAGTGGAAGAGCGTTTTCATCCTTCCATTACGCACCAGGTCCGCTATCCGCTGGCGCTTCTTACGCCATAAATTCAAGGTGGACAGAACTTGACAGTACAAGTGTCTGGGTGTCTGGTGTAGTGTCTACTGTTTCAGACAATGTGAGGTCTCCTGTTCATCTTGTTCGGTCACGGCGAAAAGGCTCACTGTTCGTGTTTTTGAAACCATATATTTACATGTAGTAGTATTTACCTTTCCATCGACACAGTTAAGAAAAATGTTGCTCAGCAAATGTCCTGCGAAGCATCGCCCGACAGGTTCCAGGTGATGTTGTCACCGCAAGGCGACTCGCGGACGGAGTTGCCGTTGACGGTCAACGTGATGGAGATGTCGCTGGTGTTGGGGAACTCGTCGCGGGCCGAGATGCGCACCTCGCCGCCGCCCTCGACGGTGCCGGCCAGGATGGAGAGGTTGTAGCAGTTCTCGATGAGCACGGCGTTGTTCTCGTTGTCGGCGAGGTCGACCTCGGCGATCTCGGCGCCGCCCGACTGCGAGACGCAGAAGACGCCGCGGCCGCCGCCGCGGGAGACGACCTTGTCGACGTAGACGTTGGTGGTGTAGCTGCCGTCGGCGAGCTGGCCGGCGTTGTTGGCGAAGCGCAGGGTGGCGTAGCCGGTGCCGGCGCCGACGTCGTCGCCGTCGACGAGGCCGACCTGGGCGTTGGTCACCGTCTGCAGCAGCAGGCCGGACTCGCCGCAGTTGCGCGCGATGACCTGGTTGATCTCGAGCCCGTCGATGTTCCACGTCTCGACCGCGTGGCTGCCCGCGCCCGTCACGCGGATCGTGTCCATCTTGACGTTGCTGTTGGCGGCTTCGTCGCGGTCGAAGCGGATGCCCAGCCCGCCGCTGAGGTTCATGGTGATCTCCCCCAGCACCAGCCCGGTCGTGCCCGAGAAGCGCAGCCCGAAGTACGGGTTGCCCGTCATGGTGAGGTAGGGGATCTGCACGTCCGTCGTGTCCGTCGACTCGATGGACCCGCGTCCCGCGGCGGTGCCGACGTCGATGGTGCCGCAGCCCTCGAAGATGACGCCGCTGTTGAGGGTGATGGTGCTGGTCCCGATCGAGCCCGACGCGATGACGGCGACGCGCTGGCCGCTGCCGACCGAGTCGATGGCCGCTTGGATTGCGGCGGCGTAGTCGGAGCCCGAGTACACTTCGGTTGAGCCACTGGTGGCTGTGAAGGAGCTGCCCTCGCCAGTGACGCTGGCGTCTGGCGTGCCCGAGCCGCACTGGCCCTGGACTAGGGAGCCAAGGGCAAGGAGTGACGTGAGAATCGAGAATCGGGCCATTGTGGAGGTATCCGCCTGGTTAGTGAGTGTGGTTGATGGGAGTCACAAGCCGGAGAAGGGCATGCCATCTTTTATATACACTTTTCAACGAGTGGAAACAGTACTCCCTGGTCGAATGATGCGGAGACCATGCTCCGACGGCTAATGCGCATGTTTTACGCGTTGAAGAGGAAACAAAAGTACTGCAGGGTTGCGTTGCCGCCGGCTAACGCCAAGAATGGCAGTGCTTCAGAACCGGGGTGAGTGCCCACCCGGGGGATGTGAGAGGCCGGACCCACCAGTCTCGGCTGCTTTAGGCAGTCGACAAGCCTCGGCCAGCCCAAGAAAGAAAGGGAGAGGCACGCTAACCGTCGGCTGCGGAACCGTTTTGTAAGCTCCAGATTGGAGGACCCATCCAACATGGCGTAACCAGAAACGACAAGAAACATGACACGCCGAGCCGTCTTGGCTCTCCAACTCCCCTTTATCCTCTGTTCATCTCGCTGAAAGTTGTCCCGCCGACTCAGTCTGCAGATCAGACTGCGGGGTAAAGGTTCAAACACGAGGCCTCTTGGCTCAGTCTTGGCCACGACCCCTATAGCATGACCGCGAATTAGAATGAAACAGAGTCCGACAGATGCCAAACGAAACGGCGAAGAGTGGTGATGCGACCGGCCCGGCAGCCGTGCCGCCTTTGTCCATCAGTGTCGAGTATACTATAACCTCGTTGTTCTCGGCCGTTCCAATTCGGCGGAGTCCCACATTTCCCAAGCTCGCTTAGCTCTATGCTTGTATGTATGACATGAAGAATATTATTCCATGCATTATTTCCCGGTCAAGGTCCTGGTGGAGTGTTCTGTCGTCTGGTGGCAGTTTGGGCCTTTCGTCAACACTGGCTGTTTAAAGAGCAAACAAACAAAGCGGGGAGCATTCTTCACCGAACCCCAATTCTCCGAGCACGCGGAGATATACAGGATGGATTGCAAAGTACTGGTGTGTATTTTGAAAGCTGAGCTATCGCGGATGAGCTCGCCCGCCCACACTGAAACTGGCCAATGCCCAGCTAAGATTCCGAACATCTTCGTTGGCAGAAAATTGTAGCATATACTACTAACGTACGTTTATAGCAGTTATGTGAGTAAGAGGAGGATTGGTCCGCTTGTTTAAGGCTGTTGATTGATCCGATTGCTACTTTAGGCCTACCGTACCAAGTCCGAGATAGCCGTAGTGCGAGGGAGTGTCAACGTGCCCGGCTAAGCCACCAAGTTGTCTCATTGCTGCGCCAGCTAAATCAGAGCGAACAAGGTCGTTGAGGCCCACTGCTCAACAATCACTTCGCTCCACGCCTGCGCTCCCACCCTGTGCTAAACTTGCCGAGCTCCATCCGCGGAAACACGTGGGCTTCGGTGTTGAAAACGACCTTCTCCAGTGGCAAAAAGTCGTCCGGAGAGAACAACAAGTACAAGTACTTGAGCGTCTCAGCCTGCAAAACCACACACAACAGTCAGCGATACACAAAGCAAAGGGGGCCGGGGTCGGGCGTCCACTCACCAGCCAAAAGCTCTCCATATTATCCCGCATCGGAGGCGGCACGGCATTCACGTCGCCAACCGACGAGTAGCCCTCGCCGCCCGCGACCAGCGTATGCTCCCGAAACGCCTTGAAGATCTCCCACCCCCACTCCCTGTACACCGGATCCCGCGTGACCCGCCACATGACGAACAGGCTCTCCACCGTCTCCGGCCGCTGCAAGTTGTGCGCATCGAGCGGCTTGACCGTACAGTCCTTTTCCCACAACGCCCTGTCGTCGGAGCTCTCGGCCAGCGGACCAGGAACGGACCCCTTTTCGCGGCGTGACAACACCGCCTCGTCCGCGTCGAACCACACAATCTCGGGCGCGAGCCCCGTCGCCGTGACGCCGTGCATGGCCCAGCACGTCTTCATCAGCTCCCGCGCGAGCGCCATCTGGCCGTCCTTGTCTTCGCGCGTCCAGCCCCCCGGCATGAGCTCGTGCCGGGCGGCGGCGTACTGTTCGGCGATGGCGCCGGTGGCGCCCAGGGCGATGGCGCCGGGCAGGAAGCAGACGAGGTGGTCCATTTTGGGGGAGAGCGGGGCGCCGATGCCGTGGGGGAGCTCGGCGACGAAGGTGAGGCGTGCGTGTGCGGTGGGGATGACGAGATGTTGTTGGATGCCGGCGAGGGCTTCGGCCCAGAGGTGGGCGTAGATGGGCTCTTGGTGGCTGGTTTGGAGGTACTGTTTGATGAGGTATTCTGCGGGAGGGTGGCCGTGGAATGTCAGCTGTTGTCGGTGGCTACTGCAACGCGAGCCTACTTGCCGTAGTACGAATCCCCCCGGCTTCCGAGACGGATCTCCCGCGTCGTGAACCTGCCCGAGTGCGGGTCCACGAAGATGGGCACCAGGCCGGCCTCGGCGGCGTTGTCGTCGATGACCTTCATGACGTGCTCGGCCTTGCGCCAGTAGACGTCGTTGCCGGTGATGTTGGACAGGTATTTCATCTCCAGCTGGAGGGTGGTGGCCTCGGCGGTGGATGATGCACCGCCGTCGGCGTGTGAGCGGATGCCGCGGCCGGTGCGTAGGTCGATGCTGGCGTACGGGATACCCGAGGGCGAGTCGTAGGCGCCGAGCAGGCGGTCGGCCAGGTCGACGGCCTTGGAGAGGTAGATGTAGTCGCGGCGGGAGGAGGCGCCGGGCAGCCGCAGCTCCTTGGCCAGGTAGTGGGCCGACAGGAGCCCGCCGAGCATCCGGATCGTCGTCTCGAAGGTGTTGACGTCTTGGTCCTGGTCGTAGTCCAGGTTCCTGCTCACCCAGAGGCGGGCGTCGGAAAGCTGCGAGCTGAGGTTCATCAGCATCAGGGTGTCCAGGCTGTCGACGATGATCCAGCCCAGTCCTTTGGAGCTCATCTGAGATCCTTTCTTGGACACAGGGTGGAACCTGTCGTAGCCTGGCAATTGGGTGAGTCTCAGGGCTACAGGTGCGATAACTGGTGGTCTTACCCCATGCATACTTTGAGTATGCCTCCCAACTGGTGACGAATGCCTCTTTCACTTCGGCTCTTCTACCTTCCCAATACACATGCTCAGTACGGCCGCCGCTCCAGAGAGGCGGTCGGCTATAGAGCCAATGGGTCAGATAAAGCCCAAGTAAGAGCGTGCATGCAATGATTGCATTTGTGAAAGTGAAGCTGGAAGACTTGGCCGTGCGAGCGGACCGACCGTTTGCTCGAGGGGAAGATCTGAGAGCACTCGCGGCAGGGTGATGTTTGCGCGGGAACACCATGTTGAGGTAGGCGTAGAGATTCTGGGAGTAAGTTGGAATCTTTCTGCAGATGTACTTCTTCGCCGCCAAGGTTGTTGTTGCAAGGGTCGTCAGGTGCAGTGCCGCAATAGCGTGACGGTGCGGCACAGCTACAGAACGCGGATATTAAGCGCGCGCAAATGCCGCAACGAGGTCGAGTGCAGTCGTCTCATTGAGTACCGCAGTCTGGGGAGCTTGGCTTCCGTACAACCGAGCAGGTCAAGCCAGGTCAAGCGACAGTTGCTGTAGTCTCATTTGCTCGACATGTAGCCGATAACGCGACCCCGGTGAAGATTCTCCGCAAATGCTCAGACCCGCAACCCCCGTATATTGCCTTGGGCGGACTCGTCTACGCTTAATAGATTGACGCGACAACATGTGGTAGATGCCTCATCGTCTTGCACTTTGCTGGTGTATGAGTACCAAGTGAGAGATAGTCCCTGGCTGTGACTGCAAACTTTCTTGTGATGGCTAGGCAACCACCACGCCGCACTACGCCGCACTACGCCGCATAGTAGGAAGAACGTGGCTGGCGTTTATTCCACAGCACTGGTTCGCCCGCGCTCATTATCCAGGAAATGAGGCCTTTGCGGCGATTGAGTTGATGGCCGATTGATTCGTCGAGTCCATATTTCCGAGAGCACAGGCTCTGCATATTGCACTGTTGCCCCGACACCATGTGAGAGATGACCGGTGTACCGCTCTTGTTCCTCATTCTCTGTTCTGGAGAGAAATCACGGCGCATTTGTCCCCATGTCTGTCCTTCCTGAGACCAACGACGGCGAAGTCACCTCCTGGATACCTTTGACTGCGGCTTTCACTCCAACTGCAGGATGTGAGAGTTCCTTCCGCCTCAACGGTCCCAGTCTGGTAGCGTTCGATCCAGGCTACGGTCTCGACATCGACCAACGAGTCAAGTGTGCACCTTCAGCCGTCACAACATGGTGGGAGCAAGGCCGCCTTGAAGGTGGCCCGTCCGAGCACACCGCCGTCAGCATCCAACCTTTGACTTGTCCGGATCACTGGTCCACCGTCGTGACCTCGATCAAAGACGAGTCCAGCACGCAAGCGATGTGCTGCCCTTCGTAAGCTGATACACCTCCTCAGCTGCCGCTACTCGCTGACACATGAGCACCAGTGGATATTATCTGGCAAACGGTGTTCAGGGAAGCGTGGCTGGAGACTGTTTCTCAGACGTAAAAGGGGGCGAGACCCTGACATACGCCTCGACCGAATCCAGCGCAACCGAGGTCTGGTACACCAGAACAACGACCCTCTCGGCATCATCGCATGTTGGTGCTATCGCAGTTGTCGGATGGAATGTCGCTCGCGCTGCTACGAATACCACGCCGGCACCGACCCCTACCAGCACTGATTCGGCTGGGCCCGATGTTGCCGCCACATCCATAGCCGAATCATCTACCGCGTCCGGCTTGCCTTCGACCACGCCCGCAATTACTTCCCCACTCTCTTCGTCTCCATCATCGTCGTCCAGAACTACCTCCCTACACTCTTCCCCACAGCCTTCGCCTCTATCATCGACTACGTTGTCATCGGAAACGGCTACTGAAGCTCTCTCTACGTCGTCCTCCACAGCTTCATCATCGAGCGTAATATCCTCTGGAGTCAAGGCAGGAATCGGGCTCGGCGTTTCTCTGGGCGTGGTCGGTGTGGCTGCATTGGTCATGGCCTTGATAATGCTTTGTCGAAGAAGCAAGAAGACTTGGAAGGACGCCACGGCACCGGAATCGGCCACTGAGGCCTACCCGGAGGCCAAGCCCGGGCTGCCACCGATGTACTCGGTCGAAGAACGGCGCCAAGTCTTCGAACTCCCACAACGCACTTCTCGGCAAGCTGCCGAGTTGGCGGGTCAGCATAGTCCAGTGGAGCTGGATGCCGGTCATCGCAGGAGCAAGGGCTGATCGTTTTTCAATAGTACGATTTCCTTTCCGTGTTGCCGGTATACGTGGCGGGAGATTCGTTGCGGTTTCGAGCGTTTTGGAAAGCCCAAGTGTTATTGTTTCTTCGGTCCTGATCATCAAGCATGCCGTCCCAGCCTTAACAGTACTTTACGTTTCGAGCGATACCCGGTCTCGCGGGACCCGCTACGGCAAGGTACCTGATGGAGAAGAGGAGATTGGTTTGAAGAGTGGATGGCGATGATTCGTTTCTTTCTTGTTTCACAATTAGCGTCTGATATCTTTTCTTTTCAAGCAAACGGTGCCGCTTGGTACCTATTTCGACGCATCAAACCATGCATCTACGATGGCCTTCTTCTCTTGGTCCGTCAGACTCCGCATCTCCTCCTCTCCCTGCCCAACCGACGCCACAGCGATACACTCGTCGTCGCTGGGCCGCCGCAAAATGCTCTTCTCGATGGATCTCTGGATGCCCACGAGCGTGTGGCCCGCCACTCCAAACGAACCTGACCGCGATGCATCAGTACAGAGGCTCCGCCATGTGTGTCGCGCATCACGCTTACCGGCCGCGGGTTTGCACACGGCGCCACCGACGCCCTTGACGCACCCCTTGACGAACCCCTTGGCGCCCTCCTCCTTGGCGCCCTTGACCGGCTGCACGAATATCCCCGTGATGCCATCATACAACCCGTACCCAAACCCCTACACGCAAGACAAAACCATCAGCACGATCCACGCAAAAAAAAAAAAACCAAGCCAGAAAAAAGAGAAGAAAAAGAAAAGAAGATCAAAACACCCCACATACCTTCCCCGCTGCCGCCAGCCCGCTCGCGAACCCCACAATCTCGCCGTCGACGTCCCTCCGCGCCGTCTCGTCGCCGTACCGCCGCGGGATGTCGTTGCACCCGCGCGCCAGCCCGTGCGTGAGCGCCCCCGGCGCCGCGAGCCCCGCCCCCACCACCCGCGCCAGCCCTTTGCCCGACCGCACCACGTCCTCGGCGATGCGGTCGAGCTTGATCTCGGCGTCGGTTGGGTCGACTGCTGCTACTGGTTTCCTGCGCGCCGCGGGGGTGGGGGTGGGGGTGAGGGTGGGGTCCGCGATGTTGAGGCATGGGAGCGGGGGCGGCTGATAGGGTGTGGGGCTGTTGTTGGTATTGTTGTCGGCGAGGGCCTTGCGGTGGAAGGACCGGATCAGGGAGGGTTTGGAGGCGCGGCGGTGGAGCGAGGAGATGGCGCTGAATGAGGCGACCTCGGGCCGGCTTTCGGGCGTGTACCACTGGTTTTCTCTGTCGGCGGCGGCGGCGGCGTGCAGTGCAGGTTTGGCAGGAATCAACGCCACGTCCCTTCCGTCCAGCACTCCCTCGCGGACCAGGATCGCTGCCGCCAGCGTCGACAGCCGGACGTCGTCGACGTCGTCAGCTCCCCTCACGACGCGCCACTCGGCCGCGCGGCTGGGCAGCACGATGCAGCGGCTGGTGACGGGCGTTGCGTATGGCGGCGGCGGCGGCGGCGGCGGGGCCTCGGCGGCCGTCTCGTGGCTGACGACGTGGAGGCCGTCGTCTGGGACGGGGACGGGTTTGCGGACGACGACGTGCAGGCCGTCGTCGGATACGAGCGGCGGTGTCTGTGGCGTCGTCTGCTCTTCTTCCGTCCAGACGGGGATGGGGAGCGAGTGCCCTTCTTCGCTTGTTTTGAGCTGCGAAGACGATGCCATGGCGGGCATGTGCTCTTCCAAGACAACTGCTGCTGGGCTGACTTGAACCTTTAAGAAGAGCTGCTGGGATGTGGTGGTTTGTGGCTTGCTGCACGACGGCGTGGGGGCCGAGCTAATGCTACGTCACAGCCCCGACAGGCATTAGTGTCTCCATTGGCTGACGCCCCGATCGCAGTAGTCTTCGTGTCTTGGGGGCCGCCTCAGGACCAATCCGAATATGTAGAGCTCTCGACACTACTGGAGGACCAGACATTTTCTCCAGCTGACACAGGGAATGCTTTCGGAAAACAAACCGTCTTTGCGCGTCAGAAATTGAAATCAACGCATGTATGACTGAGACTGGTGGGAATTTGTCGTCTGTGTACTATGCCATGACGAACAAGGCAGAAACAATGGACCGAGTACCGTCAGAAAGCCCCAGAAGAGTCAAGAGGTTAGGTAGCATATGATGTTGTCAACGCCTTCCAGAGGGACTGAGATATATTCCAACACTCTGTCTTTCTCTAATGTGCCGGAACAAGCCTTACCGTGTCTTAGTCTGTGCGACTACTCGAAAGTGAGTGGAGGTCCGTTTCGGGTTGAAAAAGCCCGACATATATACGGATTATTAGCCACGGGCTGCTTAGCTTACTTCCAGCCTGTATGCGAAACGAACCAAGGACGGTTGTGATAGTCGACTCACTGTTGTCGTGGGCTTCTGATCTCTTGACATCTTCAATATCGGAAGCTCTGCAGATTAGAGTTCTGTCAGATATAAGGCCCTTAGCCAGCACTAGAAACAAGTGCGGTGCTGCATCTTTCTTCAAGGGCCGCCATAAATTTGACCCCCCCTGGGAAAGCTACTTTTTCTCTGTCGCTCACCTCAGATTTATATGTAAAATGGTAGGTAAACTCGGAGAATTCGCTGGCATCCCACACCTATATTACCACCTACCGGTCTTACCACTTATCATACAGGGTGTATTCTCACCTCGCTGAATCTGCGTATCCAGTTTTCAACCCATGTCAAGAGACGGACTGCTAGCCTCACTGACAGACATTGGGACCCATTGAAGCTCAATGCCAAGCATAGGAAAGCAAGGCTAGTCAATCACGCACATGACATAGAACTAGCTAGCTATAAGAATGCCAGAGGAATGGAAGGATGAATCGATAACGATTCGTCTCTGTTCTGACTCTGATACGATTTATATTGTCTATCTTGTTCCCATAACCTTATAGAGTCAAAGAACCAACGCTACTAGAATATAATGAAGTGGGGTGAGAAACACAAGCGACAAACTCAAAAGATATGCTCTACATCGAATATAGCCCCAGTCTGTTCATCGACCGTATCTTCAAGTTGAAAAGTTTCAGACAAGTCCAAGTCTGTTGATCAACGTCCCACGCCGACTGTCTGGAAAGTATCCAGTCTATGGACCTCTGGAAGCAACGACTGCGAAAGGCCCACTCCAGTAGCTCCATCCTATGACATCCCGTATTTTCGTGCAGTGGTCTGAGAAAATGTTGCGTCAAACCATGGGTTCGGCAGGTTGGGAATGTAGAACCGCGTTTCGTGTATCCTCTGCTTCGTACTCTTTCCATGTTGCTCAAAAGTCCACTCAAGAACAACGCTCCCTTTTACATCCACGGAACTTCCGTATATCTGGACAGTCCTTTCGCAAGGCTCTATCTCGCGTCGCAAGTCCTTTACAACGCTCAAGGCAACGAGGTTGACGTCTTGTGGATTTCGTAGCACTGACAACCGCTGGACGGCGGAGATTCCACAGCCTGGTTTTTGCTGGGAGCGGAATTCGATCTGGTAGACGTGCGGTTGTTCGGGTTGTCGATAGCGCTTTCGGCTCTACGGAACAGATCAGCTTTGCCTTTGGAGAATTGCTGTGAAGACCAGGAAGGATGTGAGGAGCTT
Source organism: Diplodia corticola (assembly GCF_001883845.1). Lineage (NCBI taxonomy): Eukaryota > Fungi > Ascomycota > Dothideomycetes > Botryosphaeriales > Botryosphaeriaceae > Diplodia > Diplodia corticola. The sequence goes on from NW_017971544.1 coordinate 115,577, forward strand.
TCATCAAGTAGACGGTAGACCATACTTTACTCGGAAGTCGCAACAATGGTAAACATGGCATTCTAGGTGTGTCTTTCTCCGGTCCCGGAGCTGTACGTCGAGTTTGGTGGTTGTTAGACCGAGGATTGCCTGCGAGGGCTGGGGGCTGAGGGCCGCTTCGAGGCAGCCAGTCACCCCTTGGCTTGCCTTTTGCCTGGCTTTTCCGCAATTTCCCTGAGTGTGTCAGCCCAAGCTGAGCGCCCCCGGCGCATGCATAGTCGGACCAATAGAAGAAAGAGGGATGAATGCGGGACACATGACGGCTTCTGATTCCCTGCCCTCATCCATTCTGAGTCTCGGTCAGGCATCAGTGACGAGGTTTGTTTCCTATTGGGACCCGTAGATGAGCCAAATTCCTATGCAGAGCGTTTCAAGACTCCATAGCTTTGAAGACATGCCTTGACAAGTGGATGAGCCTCAGTGGAAGCGAATGTCATATAGAAACCCACAGCGTCAATACATGGGTTAGCGGGTCAGTAATGGATCTAGCTGTGCATGTGCATATGCATGCGCATATGCACATGCACAAATGTGCGTACAACCGCTCTCACGATTCGCCATTCGCCCTTCTCCCTTCATATCACTAGATTCCTGCTCACATTTCGGCCTTACGATTTGCGCAGCCAACCAAAAACCGGATGCAAAGAACGATCGGCAACTGCAGTATTATTCGTGTAAGCGTTGGGTTGCAAAGGAAGGCTGTATCCTGCAGCACAGAGCTCAGAACGCTTGACATGGACGCAGTGGACCTGTGAAGCATCCTCCACGACGCTAATAAATGTTGCTTGCAAATGGTGTCGAGCCGCAATCGTGGCACTGCTTTGAGGTTCAAGCAGGTTTTCGTTCTCCTCCTTCTGAGTTGGTGGGTCGGCGGTCGAGTGCTCCGGATGAGTGAGAATGTCGCATGTGAGGCTGCACGTTGCCCGGAGTTTGGCATGATTTCAGCTAAGGCACTGCGCTGTGGCGCCCTATCCATGACCAATCATGGTTTGCCGAGAGGACCTCGGGTGCATCATGCATCCCAAGGCAATCTTCTGATTTGTTCTCTCATGCAGCTTCTTTCGACGAGTTTCGGTTCCACAGCAGAAGAAAAGGCTGGACCACGCTACTTGATACGCCACCTTCTTCTCGCAATGCATGCTGATGCTGCACGTGCAAAATTCTTGGAAACAACCCACGATAAGCACTGTCGACTGGTAGCATGTATGTTCTGAAAAGGGCCCAGCATGCGTCCTCGCATGACGCAATACACGAGGCTGTATCTCATGGCCTTCGCATCCACGATATCGTGAAGTCTACCCACTCACAATGGTGCGCGCACGTAAGAATACCTTGTCGGCAACGACACGGTTGTTTGACGAGAGGACTTAGCAAACCTTAGCACGTACCAGTATCCGATTATTTAAATTCATGCTCATCGCTTCTGCGAGAAAGCTCTATAATATGCTCGGTGCCCGACGTGGATGATTTCCTGCATGAACAGGCCTTCAAAGGATTGTATCTCCTAAATCGGGCAGTAATCGGCGAGGTGCTTTTCCAATACTTCTACTGAAAGCTCTCGTTAGCTCTTTGGGGAAACATTCCGGAACCGAGAGACCTCCACATGATGCTGAACATACCTGGATTTGGCCTATTAGATCTCACAACGCTCTTAGGTGGTCTCATGGGTCTGGAAATGGTATCCCAGCTGGTTGATCGTAGGCTCTGGATTTCATTGGTGATTGCTTATTATAAAGCAGGCAAACACCGCCCACGGGGACAGTAGATGAGCAATCTGTCTGCCTGACGCCTAATCCTGAAACACGCACTGAGATTCTTCCACAAGCGGCTTCACATAGCAATACATGAGGCTGCGTCCACGTCGAGGACCAGTTGAGAGCTTAAGCGCTCTATAGGGGGCTTGGGGAGGGCGTATTTGCAGCATGACTGCGTGCATACATCAGCATAGCATACGTATGATGCGCCACTGCTCGAGGGCCACCATTTCGGGTGAGGAGAGGAAGTGTGAGGCTGAATGATCTGGCCGCTATATGTTTTCGATTAGCTCCGATGCTTTGTATGGAAGCCTGCTTCATTCCCTTGTATCTGGATAACTGCATTCTGTCCCATCAACGGACCCTCGCATAAACATCAAAGTCCAAGGAGTCTCTGCGGCCCCATGTCAGGCAGTCAAGTCAGCATCCTCCCGACACACCATCAACCATCCACCGGACCTCGTTCAGCTCCGGCTGGTCCGTTTCGTCCGAGCCCACATCCCACGACGCCTCCAAACAGTTCGTCAGCTGCTCCGTCAGCCGGTCCATCCTCATCAGGCATCTTACCAGCTGCTTTGCCACTCCCCGAGTCTCGCACTTCCTCCCCATCTTCCACGACGCGTGAAGGCGCCCACCCGACGACTACAGCAGCCGCATCCTTCTCAACTGTGGGCTCAAACAGAGACTCACAGGTCACAGCCCGGGAGTCCTCGGACGTATTTGCAGCCGAAGATGATCCCCCACTTCCACCGGGCTACCCCCAGCTCGCGCGGAAGATGGGCGAAATGCCCGAGGTGGCCATCTTCCGGCGCTTCGGCGCCCTCAACGCACAAATACTCCTCTACATGCAAGCAGAGCTCGTGAGCCTCGAAAAGCAACTCCACAAACTCCAAGCTAGGGATGCCGCAGCACCCTCGCCAAGGTCTTTGTACGCAGTGAACTGGTTCAGGCTGCGAAACTCGGAAGATCTGGGCGAAGGCGACGACGACGAGCAGTGGGAGCTGGTCAAGGAGATTCGCGTGAAGCTCAAAGAGTACAGTGAGTTTCGCTCCCCATCCCTTCGACGATATTGGGGCGGTTATGGCGCTGGCCTGTGCGTGCTGACTCTGAGCCGGTTGGTTGGTAGACAAGATGCTCATACACCAGAGGCAGATCGTGTGCGTCGATCCTCCCGGGTCCTGGGACCTGCGGCACATGCAGCGCTACCTCGTCTCGGAGGATATGGATCACGGCGTCCTCGTCGGTCAAGATGCCAACGTCTGGGGGTCCGAGGGAGGGGAATGCGACGACCCGAACACTAGCAACAACAGCAGCGACGGTAGCAAGGGTACTGACCGCTTCGACCTGCTTCCCCTCGCAGCGCGGCACAACGAAGACTTCTTCTCCAGCTGGGTGACGGAGAGCATGTCGGAGAAGCTGATCAAGCTGAAAAAGCGACGGCAGAGCCGCAAGGCGGAAGTGACCGGTCAACAGCAGGAGGAGCAGCGGATCAGAAACCTCGACGACTTCGCAGACAAGAAGGTATTGCAATGGACGTTCATGATCGCGAGCGTACTGGCGTCAGCGCTACCCATCCTGGCCATCGTCATCCTGTATTACGTCCAGTCACTAAAGGTCCGGCTTGGCCTCATTGCTGTCTTCAACGTCCTCGTGTCCTTCGCGCTGGCGTGCTTCACGTCGGCGAAGCGCGCCGAGGTCTTTGCCGTGTCGGCGGCCTTCTCGGCGGTGCAAGTCGTGTTTGTGCAGGTGGGCACAAATGATGCATGAGGAAGCCGTTGGCTGGGTGATGAGTACCGTGAGCGACAAGGAAAATATGGTGAGTGCGATGTCCAAGGATCTAGCTACTCATAGATCTTGTCTAACAACTTTACTGGGTAATAACAGGAAGAAATCCTACCCAATCCGTCGAAGAGAAGAGCCCGCACACCCAGTCGTATGCAGTCGTATCCAGTCGTATCTGGTCGTATCTAGTCGTATCTAGCCATAAAACGTAGAGGTAAACGTATCGCCCTTTTGTATCCCCAACCAAATTCCCAAATGCCCGAGAACGCCGCTTTTACCGACCATTTTCGAAAACGTATGAACGTATCTTACCAAAGACTTCCGCACGTACATGATGCTGCACAAACAAGGAAGCAGGAAGAAAGGAGATGCCATAGGAAATGGCGGTGGGACAGCCGCTTAGGGCTGGGAGATGGCATCGGAAACGGTGGTGGGATGTTTTGGCGTATGAGGCGCTTGAGGTGGCCGATGGTGTTCTCGCCAGCTTTGACGATCACCTCTCACCCTTGTCTTTTCTCCTCTTTTCCTTCGCGGCCGCTCTCACCCTTGTCTTTCTTCCTCGTTTCCTCCGCGGCCGCTCTCTTCTTGACCTGGATCATCTGCTGTGCGCGGTTTTCATCGCTTCGTTGCTGCTTCAGCGTGTCTTTCTTCTCCTCCTTTCCTTCGCGGCCGCTCTCACCCTTGTCTTTCTTCCTCTTTTCCTTCGCGGCCGCTCTCTTCTTGACCTGGATCATCTGCTGTGCGCGGTTTTCATCGCTTCGTTGCTGCTTCAGCATGTCTTTCTTCTCCTCCTCACGGCCTAATGGTCGGGCATTAGTTTGGTATCACAGATAGCCACTGGGCGGCGGGGCATGAAGTTCTTACTCTTATTCGTCTTCGGTGCATCATCACGACGCCCAGCTGCATCTACCAAGCTGGCTCGCTTCTGATCAAGCTTGTTCAGTTGGATGGTATTCCAGCCGATGAGGCAGCTGTGAGGCGATTCTTCTCTCATCAGAACGCACCGCGATCTGATGAACTTCTCTCCGGTGGGGAAAAGCTTCTGGTTGTTGCACTTCTTGGCGACTCCGCGGATGGCCCACTTCACATCCAACTCTCCATACAGTTTCATGACGGAGCCATCGGCCATCTCGAATCGGACGGGCGGGTTTTCAGGGTCTTCATAATACGTTATGAGGCCATCTGGGAGGTTCAACTGAGGGACGATGCCGCGGTTGAGGATGATGAGCGAGTCGTCACCATAAGATCCCTCGTCAAACCCAAAGTCGAACTTAGCAGGTAGAAGGGTCTTTGTCGGCACGTCTCTCGTGCCATTCTCATCCTCGATCCTGACAATGAGCTCAATGTCGCGGATGAAATCCTCCGGGTCAAGAGGTTTCCCGTCGTTCTGGTAAGGAAACACCACTGCGGGCGGGGTGGATTTCTTGCGAGGGTGCCAAATGGACTTCATGGATAGGCGATAGAATCCATTCTTGATCCGTTCACGCACTAGTGTCCTGAGGCCCCGTGTGCTAGCTTCCCTGCTATCCTCAACTCCGTTGAGAGGGTCCAAGGAACTGTCGTCATTTGCATCGGAGGCGGCAGTAGTGCCGGTCTCGGATGCTGCACTCACGATAGAGGCAGCCATGGCGGGAGCAAAGCACGAAGAGGTGTGTGGTATGGTGCAAGTATTGCGCGGTTCAGGCAGCGGGTCGGGCGGCGGATGACAGGAAGCGGACAGCGCGCGGAAGCGAGCAGTGGGAAGGAGAGCCAGAGAGACGACTGGGCATGGGCATGCAGTCTACAGGAAGGTCCGTTAGTCTTTTCAGGTCTGCTGCCTTGCTTCGGCGGCATTTGTCGTCGGCGTGGCTGGCCGGTGGAGGGGAGGGGGTTCTCACAGACCAGACGCAGCAAGCTCAGAAGTCGCTGGTGCTCAGCGGAGGGGAGGCGGAGGGAAACTGCAGGCGCGCGATCAGGACTGCAGGCGTGCGATCAGGACTCACGCCCGCAGCTGTCCAAAGAATGAGAATTGGTGAGGGGAGAAGGCGACAGGCGGGGAGGGAAAGTGTGAAGAAGCGGTGGAGCAAGAGTGTTTCTGCGGGCGCGTCTGGAGTAGCCCAGCACGTGTGCCTTGCACGCCACAAGCAGGCGAAGGGCAAATGGCCCGGGAAGACAGAGCCCTTGACACGTTGCAGTGGTCCGAAGTCTTCCTCATAGACAGCGAGAAGACGAACGTGTCACGTCCTAGTCAGCGACAGATCAAGCTCGCGACTGGCCGTTTTGTTGGCGTGCGAACATCCCCATGATATCATAGAGGTCCTGAAGGTGAGTAGAGGCCGAACCATGCATCATGCTGGGCTGTGCGCACGGGGCCAGCGACGGTGTTCACAGCCTGCCTTGGCATGCTCTCTGAGCATCTAGAGCGATCCTTGTGCAGAAGCGGAACGGGTAGTATAGGGCTATGTAGCGTACATAGCATCTTCCTTCACCGAAGTCCTGGCGGTTAAGCGTAAGGAATGGCCACGAGCAGGCCCTTGAGGTTACGGCCGCTAATGCGTGGGCGGCTGCAGATCCCCTGCTAGTGTTCGTAGCAGCGTGACGGTTTGCTGGTATTCACATCACTGCGCCCCGTTTGCAAGGGATGTTCATGGCTGTGAAGTCTGGAGGATGACTATGCGGCGCGGGCCAGCGGGTTGCGCGGAGAGAAGCGACTGTGCGCAGCAAAGCCAAGCCCAGTTGCTTGATCAGCTGGCCGGCATGCAACGAAGACCTGCGCCGAAGAGCCGCAGGCTGGCGAAGCTACGTGGCCTGCAAGCGTCTGCTCGAATGGCTTAATCGGCTCTCGCAGTTGAGGGGCACGGAATGATAGGCCAATCAGCGCCCTAACGGGATACGAGAACCTTCCCCTCCTTCAACAAGAGCCACAGCTTCTACTGAATAAGACTTCATGGCCATCGGTGTGCTTACTGGTGACAGCTTTCACCCCGTGCCGACGAATTTTCAAATGGAGCTCTTAAGAATGATTCTCGGTAACGAAAGAGGATCAAGCGCATGCGGTGGGAGTGATCGCGGGTATCCGGTATGGGGTGCCTAGGACTGAGAAGACTGCGATTCAACGCATCGCAGAGCCGGACAAGCCAAAAAGGGAAGGAAGCTGGTGTCCAAGTTTTGAATTACGAGCCACCCCATAGGGCCAAGCGATGCAGAGTGTAATGCCGAAGCATGTGCGGACCACATGACGGTCAACCCAGCTGTGTTGAGACAATTGCTAGGAGCCGAGGCTCGATGATCATTGCCATCCGCTACCTTGGGCAGCCTATAGGGCAATGAGGCCAAAATTTGGCGTAGCCACGGGAAACGCAAGGCTCCGGAAAGAAAGAACCCAGCGGAGTCGAATCAGTCCGCGCGACGCGCGGCGCGAGCAGCAAGGCACACACAAGGCAGCCATGCCCGTCCGTTGTACGCACGTCAGATGCGCGCTGCATGCAAGATATAACCGAGGCAAAAACTTCAGTTGCTTGCAGAGTGGGCCATGTCGCTGACATTAATATGCAGACTTTGGAGAGATCAATCGGCGCATCAAATGGCGCGCCTTGTGGCAGAGAGTGTGGCAGCGAGTGTGGCTGCAGCCCGAGCTGCGTGTGCTGACGGCGATTCCGTTGTCGTCCAATGCGATTGGATCGGGTCGGTCGCGGCAGCATGTTGCATGGCAGCGTTGAGCCTTGTTCTCGTGCTGTGCAATCGGAACCAAGGCGAAGCTGGCGGATAAATGAAGTCCCATGACCGCTCAATTGTTTTCTCGGGCACATCTTCTTGTCTCTGCCAGGAGGTGCATCGCAACAGACAAATGCAGAGTCCACTTGGCCCCCAATTTCATCCACGCTCTTTCGGACCGGCCTGGAACGGGACAACAAAACAAAAAGAGGGAAAAGGTAAAAGAGAAAGGAATATGCAGGAAAAAAAGGAAAGAGCTGGGCCAAAGAAAGACCAGGAACACACTTGGACGTCCTGCAACAAATTTAAACGACGTGACATCCAAGGGGACAGGATCGTGGGAGGTTTCACGCCAGTGTGGATCATGAGCTCGAAATCCCGCTCACAGTATTTCCAACTCAAGGAAGAGCATGTCATTGCAGCAGCGAAATGCCATCTGCATCACTTCCAGCAGCTCGTCCTGGCCCGCGCAACCTGAAAGCCATATATCCTCCCACGCCGTTTATGGCCAGCTACGGCATCCATGGACGGGTTCGATGAAGCAATGGTACACCGGATGGGGGTAGCCAACCACTCTAAGTCAGCCTGTTGGGAGCCTCTGTCGAAGTGCCGCAATGCAGAGAGTTCGTAGACCGGTGGAGTGGAGAATCATGGTTGGCAAGTGGTGCCACGAGGGCGGGGCTGATCAGGTGCGATTGCGATTGACATGGGGGAATTCGAACGGCCGCATAATAGTGCACGGAATCCTCGGCAGATGTAGGTCGATGGTGAAGTTGAGGGTGCGAATGCGCTGACACAACAAATGTGGTGCGTACGTGCGTGCCTAGGCACAGCTCGCTTGGCGCACCAACAATGCGCGGGGATCGGTTAAAGTCTTTCTCCGCCTCTTATGGGATGGATTGCTCAAATTTATAGTAGGTATTTGGCAACTTACTTGGAAGATACGAGCTGAGACACTCGGACAGCTGCCTGGTGTATGTCAACTTGGTAGACGTTGTAGTCGGTGGGCAGTCCGCAGCCTGTTGACTTGTAGTCATAACCATTACCAGCATCATTATTTTCCACGTACGACCATAGGTCGCAGAATATAGGGCTTCCCGTCCGCTCAGCCGTACTCAAGCTGCGAACCGGCCGATTAGTACTCAAGTGGGTGACCATTGGGGAATCCCGGCTGTTGTACGTTTTGCCTTTCGTTTTGTCCCCGCAATCCCGACTGCGCTCGCAAAATCCAGCTACATTTGTAACAGAAAGGCATGGAACGCTGTACATTTTATTTTTTTTGGGGCGTACATTATGATGCTTGGATGCTCTTGAAGCAAAGGCTAAGATGGCTGGGCAAAGCTGGGCACGGGCCATTCATGCCTGCCTCCCGCAATCATTGGTAGTGTTCTGCGTTTTGATAAAGTTGGAAACTCTACTAACGGATTGCTTAACGAGCGTCAGGTTCCCGTTACGGCGCCGATTGGAAACTCTATTGCGCAGCTTGTTGGGACGATCAGGTGATCAACATATCTACTAGGCACTTTATGTTGGCTTCTGACTACTATAATAAAGTTCCTTCTGCTCTTTTCTACGCGACTTAATCCAAAAGAAAGCAAGGAAAAAGTTAAACTGCCAAAGCTATCCTGGCTTATACTGTCGTCCAACGTTCCATTTCACCAGAGGATAAGGGAGGTAGCAAATGCCAATGTATATACTTCTCGTCTAGTATCTAAATCTTTTTCTCTTCTTTTTCTGTTCCCACGAACAGTACCAGAATTTCCATACGCACGTTCAAAATTTGGAGATCGGAGCAACTATAATACAACAAGAGAATGGAGACAACGTCCATCATCTACTCCCAGGGGTTCTCCACCCGTTCCTTCTTCTTATTTTTCTTCTTCGTCGGCTTCATCGCGCTCTTCTTATCAATCGACTCCTGCAGCCCCCTATCCGCCTTACCCCCCCACTCCGCCTCCCTCTCCTTCTGCGCGTCATACGCCTCCATGCTATTCTCCTCCGCCTCCGCCTCCATCTCTTTTATCATCAACTCATCGTACCAGAGCCCCTGATGAGAAGAAACATCGCTCTCCAGCATCGCCCTCGTCCTCTCCGCCGCCGCCGTTTCCGCATTGACCACCACCCTCTCCCTCTCCCACCTCCTCTCCCTCTTCCCCTCGATGGACTGCAGCAGCATGTACTCGTTATAATCGACCCTCCCCATCGCCCTCTTCAGCCGCTTGTGTTCGTCCTCCTCCAAGTGCCTCAAGATGATGCGACGCGGCACGCCCCTCCGCTCCTCCTCCGTCCACTCGGGCATGATTTTCGCGCGGCGGGCAAACTCTTCCCAGCTGTCGCGCAGCGCGGCGGTGGCGGCGGCGTCCCCGGCGCCGCCGCCGCCTTCGCCCGGCGCCGACCAGTCAAGGTCCTGCGGCGGCGACCACGCGAGCACGTCGTACCAGCTGTCGTGCTTGCCGATGCGCGCCGCCAGCTCGAGCTTGGCCATGGACTCGCGGCCGCGCCCGACGGCGCGGTTCCAGTGGCGGCTGTACCGGGGCGAGAGCCGGGCGTGCTTGGCGCGCTCCTTGAGCGCCGCCAGGTTCTCCATGCGCTTGTCCCACATCTGGTCGCGCCGGTGGCGGCGGCCCTCGACGGTGTCGGGCGAGGCGGAGGCCGGCGGCGGCTTCGGGGAGAGCTTGGTCGAGTTCTGCGCCCTGGATGCCTCGCTCGCTGAGGGTTGGATGGCGGGGATGGCGACGCCGATGCCGCGCGAGGTGTCGCGCTTGGGGCTCTGCTCGGCGGCGGCGACGTATGCCAGAGGGTCGTTGTACATGAGATACCTGCGTTTTTTGGGACTGAGGTCGAATTCGCTTGCTTCTTTCCTTCGAGCCTGGGCTGCTCGGGTGTTCCTGACCCACTCCGCCCTCCTTTCCGCCTTCAACGCCTTCTCCTCCGCTTTTTTCTTTTTCTTCCTTTCACGTCTCTCGTGCCTCCTTAGTTCGTAATTGATCGTTGGTTTTTGCTCTGCATCCCACCCTTTGTCGAATCCCCTCTCTTCAGAGTCGAATTCCATATCCTCTTCCAAGCCTTCCACCATGGTCCGCGCCTCCGCTTTTCTCTTCGACATCTTCGGACTTCTTTCGTGTTTCTCCTGATCCGCCTCCGTCATCGTCCACGGGTCCTCCAACTCCTCCAATTCCGCCTCGGGCTTCTTGTGCTCCTTCTTCTGTCTCTGCCGCGGCCTGTCCCGGACCGTCGAGTACGATCTCCTTTGGTTGGCTCCGTCGGAGGAGATGTTTGGCAACCTCATTCTCCTGATCATCGATGCCGTGAGTGGACCCTCCTGGGCGTCGGCGGCGGTTGCGTCGGTGCTGGTTTCCCCGTCCTGAACCTGCTCCTGCGGGGTGTCTACGGTCTCATCGAGGCTCGAGCTAGAAGAAGCTAGAGAAGAGGTAGAGGTAGAGTCAGGGGGCTCGGAAGCAGAGGGCTCGGAAGCAACGCTATCGGAGGGAGGCGGACCAGCAGGAGCGGAAGGGATGGACGGTGATGGTGCCGCTTCATCTTTATCCGTCTGCGCGCTCGGCTCCTCCTCCTCCTCCTCCTTACGCTCGACGCTGCTCTTCCGCACGTCCTGACCGGTAGTCGAACCCCGCGGCTTACCTCCGCGCTCAACCTTCCTCGTCGCCTTAGCCTTCCCATCCCCGACCTGCCCGCCGCCAACGAGCCCTCCACCACGACGACCACCGCCCCTCGGCCTCAACTTGATCCAATCCAACAGATCCCTCGCCCTCACCTCATCCCACCCCGCCCTCACCAACACCTGAAAACACTTCTTCCACTGCTTCCGCCCCCACCTCACCTCCCCCACCTCCCCCACCCCCCCCCCCCCCTCACCCGCACCCGCAAACACCACCCCCGCCCTCGCATACAACCACCCCTCATCCACCCAATCGCCCGACTTGCCCCCCGCCTTCAGCACCACGCGCGAGTTCACCACCGCCATGCCGCGGTCGACGGCCTTGCACATGTCGAAGACGGTGAGCGCGGCGGCCGAGGCCGCGTGCAGCGCCTCCATCTCGACGCCCGTCTGCCCCTGCGTCTCGAGCCGCGCGGTGAGCAGCACGCCGCCGAAGGGGTACTGCGCCGCGGCGTCGACGTCGGCGGGCGGCAGGCGCGGGTCGCCCGACGAGAGGTGCGAGGACGAGACCAGGAGGGGGTGGTGGTGGGGGCGGTCCGCGGCGGCGTTCGTGTTGGCGCCGGCGCCGGCGCGAGCAGCGTCCGCGGATGATGACGATGATGGCGATGATGATGATGGTGGAGGGGGGTCGATCAGGCCCGCCTCGACCTCGGCGTGGGCGATGTTGATGTTGTGGCAGAGGGGGATGATGGTGGCGGTGTGCTTGGCGGCCATGATGCCGGCGATGCGGGCGGTGCCGAGGACGTCGCCCTTTTGCGCGGCGTTGTGGCGGATGAGGTCGAGGGGGCCGGCCTTGGAGAAGCGGACGCTCGAGACGGCGAAGGCGGTGCGCCGCGTGACGACCTTGTTGGCGACCGAGACCATGTGCGCCGTGCCCTTTTGGTTGACGTGCGTGAGCCTGGCGGACGCGTCTGGCTGCTGCTGCTTCTGTGCGTTGCTGTTGTTGTTGGATGGGTCGTCGTTCTCTTCCTCGTACTTTTTGGGGGAAACCCAGCGGAAGTAAGATGAGTAATATCTCATTCCCATGCTTGGTGAACTTGCTCCTAGTAGATGAGTCGGGATTGATTTCCACGGCTGTGATAGATTTGACGCGCCCGAACGCGCGGGCGCTCTGGCCTTGTACTGTCCGCTGGAATATGAGCGGCTGGGGAGTTGTTCATCTGCGAAGACCAATTAGCCAATCCGGTTTCGCTGGACTCATTTACGCAACGCAGTCGGGACATGGGGTGAACAGCTTCAATTCAAAGGCGACAGTCGAGGCTGCGCCTCTGGATATGTGGACATGATAAGAACGCCGTCAGATGCCGCTCCCTGGTAGTATCCCAAGACCAGAAAACTCCTCATGGCTCAAGTCCAAATCCTACATCACCAAAAAATCATTTTGCAGACAGAAAAAAGCCTTTACCCACCGATTAGAATCATAGGCCTGTTCTTCATGTTCTCAAGCTCGCCCATTCCGGCATGCTTCTCCTTCTTGCGCTTGACCGCGGCGCCAATGACTTCGAGAAGCTCACGCTCACGCTCGCTCCAAGCGGGACCCGAGCCCTCGCTCAAGAGACCCTGTCGCCTATTGATCTCGACCTCCTTGATGGCCTCGAAGGCCTCCTCATCAATCGGCCTGCCGTCGTTATCCTTCCTCATGATATCGCGCAGCGAGACTTCGGTGTTGCCAAACAGGCAGACCTTCAGATTACCGTCGCTCGTGATGCGCAACCTGTTGCACGTTCCGCAGAAGTTGTGCGTCATGCTCGTGATGAAGCCGAACTTGCCGACGAAGCCGGGAATCTCCCACGTCTTGCTCGTGTCGTTCCTGTGGCCCTGCACGGGGCGCAAGCCGGGATACTCGGCGCGGATGACATCCAGCATTTCCTGGTAGGACATCATCTTCTTCTGGTTCCAGCGGTTGCCGTCAAACGGCATGTACTCGATGAAGCGCACCTCGACGTCTTTCTCGCGGCCCAGCTCGACGAAAGGCACGATCTCGCGGTCGTTCAACCCGCGCATGACGACGCAGTTGATCTTCAGCTTCACCGGCGCGCCCGCCCGCTTCATCTCCAGCACGCGGTCGACGCTCTTCATCACGGCGTCGAAGCCCTTGCGCCGCGTCATCAGCTGGAACTGGAACGGGTCCAGCGTGTCCAGGCTCAGGTTGATGCCCGTCAGCCCCGACTCCACCATGCTGTCCAGCTTGCGGTGCAGCGAGATGCCGTTGGTGGTGATGCAGAGCTCGCGCAGGCCCTTGGCGCGGAGCGACCCGATGGACCGCATCAGAGGGACGATGTCGCGCCGCACCGTGGGCTCGCCGCCCGTCAGCCTGATCTTGTTGACGCCTTGCGACACGAAGAGCGAGGAGATGTAGAAGATTTCGGGGCTCGTCAGGAGGTGGTCCGGCGGGGATAGTGGTACGCCCTCTGCAAGATGTAACTGTTAGCCGTCTCACTTTTTTTTTTTTTCATTCAAAGAGCTCTGCTGGCGGGCAAGAGAGGAACGCACCTTCCGGCATGCAGTATAGGCAGCGCAGATTGCAGCGCTCGGTGACACTGATGCGCAAGTAGTCATGCTGGCGGTTGAAGGTGTCGGTCAGGAATTCCGAGAAGGGCTTCGCCTGCTTGATCGCATCTCTGCGGGCCTGCTGCGATGGTTGTGGCGGTGGGAACTCGACTTGGGCGCCCGGAAGCTCGAGGGCAGGCTCACGCGCTGCGGCTGCGGTCGTAATGCGCCGCGTGGCAAGGGTCCGGTGGGTTGGTGCGGGCGGGACGAGCTTGCCACCGAGGATGTGCGGTCGTCTGGCGGCGGCGATGGTTTGAGTGCGCAGGGCGCGGGCGCGGGCGCGCACAATGTGGCCGGCCATGGTGGCAGAGAATCCGGAAAGAGCACCCTAGCTCGCGATTCTTAAGCTCAGCGGTCCATCAGGCGCGGGCATGGTCCGTATGCGGGGAGTGTTGGCGGTTTTATGGCGGCGCTTGAGATGGCGCTGATAGGTGGAGCACGGTGTCGGTGTTCGGCGATGCGAGGATTGTCGACGAGTCGAGTGCCGTGACTAAGCAGCGAGCCAAACGACTGTCATCGCGACCATGGGTGCATCTCCGCTCAGAAGTCCTGCTGTTAGCCGTGGAATGCGCGAATGACTGAGTGCGGCTTCCGTTGCCGAGCTGCATGACACAGCACACGGACGAAGGCTTTCTAGCCGATACCGACTGTCGGAATGCTTCTTCACGTCTTTGTCCAATCTTGCTAGCAATGCCCTTGCGAGTCCCCATGTACCTACGTCTACTTTAAGAAATGCCAGACAACGTAGCTGACTATATTTGAGCTGAGCAAGCACATGACCTTGCCCATCACCTACCCGAATAGGCAATCAGATCTTTGTGTGTATGCGAAGAGCTGGCCCTATTTCCGGTCATGCCAAAGCAGGTAGCATAAGTAGCTGTATGTACAAATGGACCAGCTTTCATACGCAGACCGAATCTCCTATGTTGGTTTAAAGATGGGTCTGCCCCTGGGAGGCGGGGCCGCTGAAAAGTGGGACAAGGATGGGGGCGAAGAACATGCAGAGGCGGGGAAAAAGGCCAACAGCGTAGGCGTGTGTGCACGCATGCAAACGGCAAGACCGGCATCAAGTCGTCATCCAAAAAAGAGATCTATTCCATCTTCATCGCGCGCGTGCGCGCGTCCTTGGTATATCATATGCACGGAGCCCCCATCACATCGACATTACGTTCCTTTACATAGTCGCTTAATTCACAACCCATACTCCTCAATCATCTTCTCCGCCGCCGTCTCGCCGACCAGATACGCCACGCTCACAACGTGGCAGTTCAGCACGAACGGCGGGACCGAGTTGTCCACAACACGCAGCCCCTGCAGGCCCTTGACCCTGAAGCGCGTGTCCACGCACGCCTCGTCGTCGTCGGGCCGGCCCATCTTGACCGTGCCCGTCATGTGCCACGTCGTGTTGCAGTAGCTCTGGATGTACTTCCAGACCTCGGCGTCGGTCTTGTCCTTGGGCAGCGCCGTGTCGGCGACGACGTGGCGGGCGAGCGGCTCGGCCTCCATGACGGCCCACGACCGGCGCACGGCGTCGATCATGTTGGCGCGGTCGAAGGGGTGCGAGAAGAGCTTGGGGTCGCACAGCGGCGGCGCGCGCGGGTCGGCGCTGGCGAGCGTGACGGTGCCCTTGGACTGCGGGACCATCTGCATGGAGAGGATGGAGAGGAACTCGCCGTTGGGGTCGGCGGCCGGGTGGATGGCCGGGCAGAGGCAGATGTGCTCGAACGTCGGGACCGTGGGCTTGCGCACGTGCTGCTGCACCGCCGGCGGCAGCGCCGCGAACTCGGGCGACGCGAGCACTGAGGGCGCCTGCTGCCAGCCCATCAGGATGGTGTTGTAGTACATGGACAGCGGCCCGCTCTGGTCCTGGGCGAACTGCTTCTGCGCCGCCGCGAGCGCCGCCTCGTCGTGGAAGAGCTGCGGGCGCCCGCTGAGGCCGGCCTTGAACTGCTTGACCAGCACGACGAAGGCGTGGTCCTGCAGGTTCTGGCCCACGCCGGGCAGCTCGTGGAGCTGCGGGATCGAGTGCTTGGCGAGCTCCGCCGACGGGCCCACGCCCGAGAGCATGAGGATCTTGGGCGTGTCGAGAGCGCCGGCCGAGAGGACCACCTCCTTCGAGGCGAGGACTGCGCAATGCCCATGTCAGCGGCCATCTCCGAGGGGGGGCGCAGCAGGTGAGTGATGATGATGATGATCCGGCACTTACACGTCTCGCCAGCGGCGACCACGCCCACCGCCTTCTTCCCCTCAAACACGACCTTGTCCACGGGCTTGTTCGTCAGGATGGTCAGGTTGCTCGGCGCGTCCGCCAGCATCGCCGTCTTGGCCGTGGTCCGGATGCTGTTCCTCGACGTCGACGGCACGACGCCGATGCCGAGCGGGTTGCCCGAGTTGATGTCGAGGTTGGGCTTCAGCCCGATGGCCTGCTCGGCCGCCTGGTAGTTCTCCTCGATGCTCCACTCCCACGCGCCCTTGGAGATTTCGAGCTGCAGCGGGCCCTTGTCTCCGTGCGCCGCCTTGTTGGGGGCCACGAACTTGCGGTACTTGTCCGGCACGTCCGAGTAGCTGTAGTCCTCGAGCGCCTGGTACCGGCGCTGCGCCGCAGTCCAGTTGTACGACTCGTCGCCCACCTGCCGGGCCCACTCGTCGTAGTCGTCGCGCGGCCCGATGGTGTAGCATGCGAAGTTGATCCCCGACGACCCGCCCAGCCCTTTGCCGCGCGAGTAGTCGATCTCGCGCCCGTTCAGGTGCTCCTGGGGCACCGTCTTGTAGCCCCAGTTCATGCCGTCCGTCATCAACGTCGTGAAGCGGTTCACCAAGTACAGCGTCGACGGCTCCGTGTTGTCGCCACCCGCCTCAAGCAGCAGCACGCGCGGCTTCGACGCCGCCTTGGACAGCCGCGATGCCAGCGTGGCGCCGGCAGGCCCGCCTGTGTGGTAGCCATCTTAGCACGGCACTGAGTCGCGGTCTGGGTAGTGCGGGGGGGCTTACTGCCGACGATGATGAAGTCGTACTTCTCGGTTGTAGAACCCATGGTTCAGGGAATGATTTAGCGGGGTGGTCGAGGCGAGTTATGTGACGGTAGCGAGCTTGAACGAGGAGGACAAGTTGAAGAGAACATGAATCAGTGGGCAGGATTGGCCGAATAAATAGGCTTCCAAGCTTCGAGCCCAGGGGAATCGAAGGCATAGCTCCCCCCGCCATGCATGCAACGGTGCTCCTCCCGTGTGCCGCAGCGGTGGGTACGGCCAAGCATTAGGAGAGCGAGAAAGAGGAGCCCTGTCCTTCCCTAATTGTCCCAATGCGGTATTGGCAGGCCAATTGACGCGTCGTCTGCCAGAAGTCGTAGTGGATTGGCGTTCCCGTAGGATGGCCCAAGACCGCGCCGTCGTCGCATAGCGCCAGTGACCCTGCAGCTGCACTGAATCGCTCGTGCATAAGGGACCTGCTTTCTGGCCTTATCCTGGCCATCACCCGAAGGGTAATTCGTGCGTCGGTCTCAGTCACCTCTTTTCCGCAATCAGAATGCTAGTGTCGACTTCACCCTGCCCATCGCCGTTGGCGCTGCGGTGAGAGGGTTCGTTGACTCGCAAACCAGATTGAGCACAGATAATGCGAGATGCGACGTGCTTACTTAGAGCCGCGGCTTACGACGTGGGGTTACAGCTCCGCTGCAGGCTAGATCACTCAGCCGGATGTGCCAGATGCGTTCGGGGGGGTTGCCGCGGTTGCTAGACGGCATCTACACAGTAGTAGGGGGCGCTACCGGAAGCAACACCGCTTGGCAACAGGATCCACAGCCTACAGCTCTTTTCGGCAACGCCGCTGTGAATCGCGCGAGTTGTTCGACCGCGAGTGTTGGATAGGCAATACCCACTGCCTCGTCAGATGCACGTGCCGAGAAGGCATCTGACGCGGTTGCCGCGGCTGGAGCAAGGTAAGAAGGCCGGCCGCGAGGGAACACGCGATGCAATTCCGGACCAAGGGGTGCGGCGCGACCGCAAGGTTGGCGTGGGGATAACGTTGGGGGTGACGAGGCGAGGTCGATAAGCGTGCCCTGAAGAACGTTGGCGGCGCCCAAGCGGGAGCGGGCTGCGGGAGCGCTGCCTACAGCCGGTGGAGTCCACTCTGGATTGGGGTCCAAGTAGTGGCTGGCCTTGTGAAGATCAGCACCTGTCCGACTCATGCTGTTACCTTTGCGATAACAGGACGCCTCGCGACACCCGTCTTCGTCGACACCCTTGTCAGAAAGGGCATGGTGATGCACATCGACGTGGCCGTGGACGCGACGGTATCGTCGCCACCGCCCTTTGGATGAGATAGGCGAAGATGCAATCGCGGTCAGAAAAGGATGGTGCAAGATCCGGGAACAAGAACGTGTGGAGGGCCTGTGCGCTTCGCGGGGGTGCATCCCGGCGATCAATATTTGAGCAAAGCCACTGATTCAGGCATAATTCACATGTCGCCTCGCTCAAACACCCCCTTATGTCTATTCAGACATCGTCATCCCGACTTGTTCCGGCAAGGCTCATCGGAGGATTCTGTGGAATCGAAATGTCGTTCGATTTATCGTTCAGATCATCGTACATGCTAATAATACAGGGGCCTGTTGGCCTGTCATGTCATTCAATCATTCCCGTAGTCCGATCTTGCGACACTCAGTGCCTCATCGCAGGTAGCATTAGGCCAAGCAACCCTCTCTTTATGCCTTGGGCTCGCGACCGGGAGCCTGGCGGACGTTCTCAAAGACGTCGGCGTTGCCAGGGTTCTCCTCCCTGTACTGTCTCGCCTTGTCCTCAGGGCCACCGAGGCCCTCGAAGTCATAGTCCTTGGTTGGGCTGAGGACAAGTTAGCACAGCTGCTTTGCACTGCTTGATCATGGAACATCGCTCACCGGCCAGTGCCTTTCTGGAAAGAACCGCCGTCCTCAACGGGGATCTCACGGCCAGTGGCCGCCGAGCCGTATCTCACTTCGCCACCGGGGAACTGTTCCGCACGCGCGACATCGACACCGGATTCCTCAGCTATGGTGACGATGTTAGCTTGTATTCTTGTTTTCGTTCCAACCGCGCATGGGTTTTGCGGGAACATACTGCTGATGGAAGCTCCCTGACCGTGCCTGGCAGAGGTGGTGTTGTCGTGGCCAGTCTTCAGGGCGTGGCTGTTGAGATTCTGCTCAGCTTGCTCGGCAAGCTTGTTGATGTCCTGACCCTTGTATTCCGCAGACATGGTGGAAGAATGTGAGGTTGAAGTTGTTGGTAGGTGTTTGGGTTGGTTTGAAAAGGAACAGGATGGAGTTTCACGCAGCGGGTACGTTGGCAAATCGGTTGATTGAAGTGATGAGTGAGAACCATGGCAGCTAGGAGCTGAGGTAGAGGTACTTATTCCTTTCTCCTACGCCTATATGATGTAATGTTGATGATGATGTCACGGAAGCCCCACCGCAACCAAAGTCTAGAAGAGCCCCAATGATGGAGCCGACGATTTCGAAAGCCATCGTTGATTTGCATGCTGCAGCGACGTCAGAACGCTTTTTGTGCGGCGGGGTGATGGTGGAGTCCCGAAAGGTCAAAGGTGGAGAAGTGGCTGAACGCTCGCATCGTCGAATGTCATTTACTCTCGTCTTTCGGACCGCACAAACCAGTCTCGCCAACACGGACCGGCTCTGATTGCAAAGCAGCTCGCTAAGGGAAGATTTGAAGAAGAAAGACAACTGGTCAAGTGAAAAATCCAAGCAAGTCCCTTTCCACTATTTCCAAAACTGATACTCGTGCGACCGCATCTATGCTCTCCTGTCCATGCCAGCCTGCAGCTCCTCCTCCAGCCCCATCTCGTGTATGGCGGCTTGCGCCTCATGCGGCCTGGGGTTTTCGTAGGCCCGAGGGTCGTAGTGCTCCGGGATCGGGACCGACGGCTGCTGGTTCTGGGCGTGCACACCAGCCTGCGGCTGCACACGAACCATCTGCCTGAACCTCTGCACCTCCGCCAGGATCATCTTCTTCATATCACCAATGTCCTCAACAACCTCGAAGTGGAAATCGAAAGTGGTAGGGCACGAGGGCTCGTCCGACGCATCGTGCCAGATGTGGAGGTAGCGGTGCTCAAGCGCTTCCTCGACCGAGATACGCTGCGACGGGTCGAAGGCCAGCATGCGGTCGAGAAGGTCAAGCGCATCCGGGTTGGCGTTCCGGAACAGCTGAGCAAACTGGACCTTCGGCATGTAGGGCAGGTTGCGGACGTAGTCCTGGGCACGGGGAGAGCCAATCCTGGACAGCGTCTCCTCGTTGGGCGTGCCCAGATAGTGCAGGATCTGGTTCAGTTGGTCGACGTAGTCCCTGCCCTTGAAGAAAGGCTTGCCGCCGAGCAGCTCCGCCAAGATACAGCCCACGGACCAGACGTCGACTTGAGGCAATTAGAACCCATGCGACGCTCCATCGGGGATGGACAGGAACTTACTGGCTTTCGTGTAACTCTGGAAGCTCAACATGATCTCAGGCGCACGGTACCAGCGGGTGGCAACGTACTCGGTCATGTACCCCGCGTTTTCCTCCGGGTCCATTGAAAAGCCACGCGCAAGACCAAAGTCACAAATCTTCAGCTCGCAATCGGCGTTGACCAGCAGATTGCCGGGCTTCAGATCACGGTGGAGGACATTGGCCGAGTGGATGTACTTCAGTCCGCACAGGATCTGGTAGATGAAGGACTGGAAGTGGGCATCGGTAAGAGGCTGACCGGACCGGATGATGGCCGCCAGATCGCACTCCATCAGCTCTGTTTATCCGTCAGCTCGGATCGCCGCAGCCCCAGTGGCTGGCGTCGTACCTTCGTAGAGATAGCACTCGTTAAAGTTCTCCGGCCTGGGAATGTCCATGTCATAAAGACAGGTGATCTAAATCGCCAAAACCCATCAGTATTGCTCGAGGAGGCGTGCTCGACGACTGGTTCTCACGTACGTTCCTGTGGCCTGGGACGTTGTCAGCCTTGGACCCCCACTCAGCTGGAGTGCGCGCGCCGACTCACCTCTGAAGTGCTGCAGCAGCTTGATTTCTCTGAGGGCGCGCTTGGCCAGGATCTTCTTGCTGAAGACATTGGTCACCTTCTTGATGGCGACGCCCTCCTGGGTCTGGTTGTTTTGCGCCGCGCTGCGAGCGGTTAGCAATGTCTACAGTGCCGGCGGGGCGCGGCGGGGCGCATACCAGACAATGCCGTAGGCGCCCTGGCCCAGCTCCTTTGTCACGGTGTATCTCTCGTCGACAATGAACTCCTGGTTGAAGACCTTGAAGATCTTGCGGCCCTGGAGGTCGGACATGGTTGTGGCGTGGCGGATGGCGGGGTAATGGGTTCAGCAACAACAGTCGATGCCTTGGGGCTTCAGCGAGAGTGAGAAGCAGAAGACGGGCGACGGATGGGGTCGATCAATCTACGCTGGCGCGTGCGAGCTCGACGGCGGGCGGGTGGAGGGGCGGTCGCTTGCGATTGCGCGTCAAGGCTTTGAGATGGGTGGTCGCGAGAGATAGGCGGGCAGCGAGCGAGGGCGCGGGAACCCGGTCAACAGGCGCGGCCGGCGGGCGGAACTTGGAGAAGAGGCAGGCGGCGGGCAGAAGCACAAAGGGGTATTCGGGAAGACGCTGCGAGGCACAAAGGGCGTCTTTGTCGACGGCGAGCGGAGAGCAGGCTGATGCAGAGGGGCCTTCCCGGGTGTGCGTGCGCGCTGCGCGGCTACAGACCACCCATGCCTACTTCAGCCCTAACGCCGCCGCCTCGCCTGCGCATCGCACCGCAGCAGCAGCTGAGCCAAACCATCCTGCCCGCCTGCCCGCCTGCCTGGCGCCCATGTGCCCATGTTCGCAGCGATCTGCCTGCTGCATGCGGTCAAGGCCCTCGCCTGTGTTAAAAAATAAGGCCAGCGTGGCCGTCAGCCGTCAGCAGGCAGAAGCCAGGCGCGACGAGGCTGAAGCAGCTCCGCCCCCACTCTCGCCCACCAGAACAAAAGCGTCAATACATCCGCCCCATTATCCATTATTTGTCCTACTGCCCGGTTCCCCCCTCCCCCAAGCCCGTGCCGATTGTTCTCTTGGTATTGGTCCTGCCTTTGAAGCCTGAAACCTGCAATAATGCGCCCTTCCCCCATTCCCACCGTGTTTTGGAACGCCGTCGCTAAATAAACGAAAAAACAAAAACGCTGCAGACGCGTGCTATTCCTCGAACGAAAACCGTCGTCTCGACGGGCTTGGCTCGCCGCTCGACGATCCACCCAGTGGCGAGAGCGGGGAAAAAGTTCTGCCGTGCTCACCCTCGGCCGCGAGAGGCGACACCGGAAAGTCTGCGGTGTGAATCACCCGCCTTACCTCCTCGGGCCTGACCGGGGACGGCCGTAGCCGCTCAGGCGCTGTGGGTGTTGTCGGCGACGGCTCAGGGTTGGTGCCGTTGTACTTTTGCTCTCTGAACATGGCCGCCTGCTTTTCCGACAGCTCCCGCGAGTCTGCCTCTGAAGCCTTGGGATAGTCGCCCGGCATCTCGAAAATCCGCAGCTCGTTCGCCTCGACCTCCGAAGGGTGCATCCGCGTCGGTAAATCCTGCTTCTGATCTTTCTCCGCTTGTCGGGCCCTGGCGCCGGGGGTGGCGTCAAGCTCGGCTTTGGGTATCACCAGCGTGGATTCTTCGCCTTGGCCCCCTGCCGCCAGTGCTGCTGCCTGAGCATCGCTCGAGCCATCGCCGGTGCTCGCTGAACCTGATTTGTCCGATCCGAGCTTGGCCTTCAACGCTCGGTAGCGTCTTCTCCAGTAAAACAGTCCGATCAGAGACAGCACTGCAAGGATCGCCACGACGCCACCCACTGAGATGCCTGCGATTGCAGCTGTTGAGAGAGCGCGTTCGTCTGCCTCTTCTGAGCTGGACGTGCTGGTGCCGTTGTCTGGGACGTAGATGGTCGTAACGTTTTGGCCGATGCCGAGTCCGAAGACGCATTGCGAGACAGAAAAGTTGGAGCGCTCGTGGTCCACAACGATATACGCCTCCTGGAGAAAGGTACGGCCAAAGACATATTGACTTTCGTTGTGACCACGCCGAATAGGAAAGTACGAGGTGCTTTCTGACAAGCCGCGATATGGCGGCTGAGCCGTGAGGTCGAACGCGGCATATGGGAGGACAATGTCAATCGTATCGCCGCCGCTCGTCGTATGCCCAAGTGTGAATGTCACATTGGCATTTTGGGCCACCAAAGTATCATGCAAAGTGTCGTTTACAAGGTACAGGTCCGTCTGGTTGTCATATGTTAATCCAAAGGCATCCTCAAATCGTTCACAAGCATCGACAGGCAACCAGATCTGCGGAACCGTCGAATCGATGTACATGGTGATAGCAGTTGGCAGGAGGTCGACATTGGGCTTCGTCGCAGACGTCATGCTGATTGCCTGCAGCCCAACCACCGTATCTCGCTCATTGTCCGGCGCGAAGGAAAAGCTCATGTTGTTCGGGGTGAACTTGGATGCATCGTAGCCTCCAAGGGTAAGACTTCCCAGAACCTTGTTCAACCCTGCTATGAAATCAGCAAACAATAAATGCGGACTGGAGGGGGCGTGTCGTCCGTACTGTATTGATTCCCTGCAGTGTAGCCGTATGACAGCGAGGGGATGACTCCCTGGTCCTTTAGCAGTGTCATGTAGCTTGGCGACGGGTTATTGAAAGAGCTGAAGTTTGTCGGCTTGGGATGTAGTCCAAATACACCCAGGAAAAAGTCCAAATCCATCATGGCGCCAACGGTGGCATTGACCAGCGTAGGCCCGTTCTCGCCCTCTCCCATCAGCCCCACTGTCTCATAGCCGTACGTGGCGGCGGCATCATAGCCCAGGTTCCGCTCCGCCCAGGTCGAATAATTCCCTATAGTTTCCCAGGTCGAAGACTGCGAAATGTTGAAGACCCAGCCGCGGTCGGACGGGCAGCTGGTGTCTTGTGTGTAAGCGCACCCCTCGGGTTTGACGACCCATATCTGCTGGCTGGATGTGGCGGGAAAGACGCGCACGAATTGCTGAGGGCTGCCGACGCGTAAAGTGAAGGACGACCACTGGCCATCAATGCCGTCCCAGTTTTGATCCGGAGTGAAGACTAGCGGTGCGGGGACTGCTTCTGCGGCACGGGTCTCCAGCTGGGAAGAGTCACACACGGAAGGGAGGAAGGCGAGAAGAGCGAGGGGCGATAGGGTCAGCGCCCGTTTCGAGGCGCTGAGAAGGGTCATGTCGGCGCAGGTTCGAGGCTTCGATGGAGGCTGCTAAGAGAAAGTCGGCAGTTTGCTGTCATGGTAGCCTGCGCGGTGGTCGTGATGCTAGAGGGACCAGCACACGCGCATCGTGGTACAGATTGGCGCGAAGTCAGGAACGAAAAGCGGGTCGCACGGCGGACCGGACAGGACGAAGAGGGCGGCGGGCTGGCGAGCGGGAGAGCGCGGCAAGTCGAGGGCGTGGTGTGGCTTGGTCCGGGGCGTGGAGGGTGGCAGACGGCTCGCAGCTCCAATGGGCAGTGCAGGCGCAGCGGGGGTTCCGGGCAGCGTCATGCACGTCGTGGGACGGAGGCCAACAGACTTTTGCGACTCCTGGAGATGCTCAGGCAGGGCGGGGGGGGGCGGCGTTCTTGACGCGGCTCAACAGCGCCGGACGGCTGCGCCCTCGTCAGCCTCCTCCCACTTGGCCTCCCACTTGGCCAGCGCCATGGTCGCGCCGGCCGCCGGAGCGGTGCTATATGAGGCCCAATCGCACCGGCCTGCGCGCGCCAGCCCAGAGCTTAGCGCTCTCTCGGCTCCGCTGGCTTCGCCGACGCGTGCGACCCCGTGCCGGCCGTGGGCATGCGAGCGCGCAGCTGGGCGCGGCGAATGGACCCTTTACAGCATGTGGTCAGGCCGCGCCCGCCGCCTAGCGGCCAGACCGCGTTCCGAGTGCGAGAGCGACTGCCGGGGCATCGGCTGCCGGGGTGGCGCTGGGGTGCGTCAGTGGAGGCTACGACGTAGTGCATAGCTCCGCGCCTTGAGCTTGTTAGCCCCAGGCCACGCCACCCCCTCCACACTCGAGAACGGGGACGGCGAGCATTCGGCGGCGCGCAGATACGAGCAAAACGGCCCTTGGGCGGCGTCGCAGGCCAGCGTGTCGGTGGCGGCTGGCGGGCTGGCGGGATGAAACAGCACACGGCTGACCCGACACGCTGTTCTAGGCTGCGAGGATGTGCGCCGATTGACAGGGGCCCCGCTGCTGCCCGGCCGCTGCGCTGCCCTCACTGGCTGCGCAATATAGCATGAAGATCCCGTTCGCGGCTTCCCTTCGCGGTCCGGGGGGGCTATCTCTGCTGCTGCCTCGCTGTGCTGCAGGCCGGGCGCCTCAGCTGAAGCCGTGGGGCCTACTTACACAATCTGACCTGCCGCCGTGTGCCCCCGCCCATGGTTCTGTCCTCCCCCGTCCCTCGCTGATCGTCGGTGCGACATGCTGCTCTCCCGAGCCTTGCAGGCTGTCGTCGCCCTGCACCTTTGCAGTGCCGCGTGCGCTAGCAGGAACCGAGTTAGGCACCCTGGTCAATCTTCCGACGGTATTCCTCCTAGATCTCTCCTATCTCCCGCCGTCTTGGGCTCGGCTAACCCACCCTCAGTTTGGACCTTCTCCAATTCGTCCATCGTTGCCAGCTCTACCACCAGTCCTTCGTTATTGCCACCATCTTCACCAGCTTCGCCGGCGCTCAATGTCCCGACGTCTCCCACGACGCCAGTGCCTGCCGCTTCTTCGGTGGGGCCACTTAGCACCCAAGCAGTGGCCACCAACTCAACCGTGACCCCTGACGTATCCACCCCGATCAACGAACCCAATCATACGTCTGTGGATGCTCCGGCCACGCCTATCCCGACCGCGTCCAATGCTACCAGCGTATATCCTTCAGACACGCCCGTCTCGACCACAGCCGACATCCCCAAAGACAACAGCCTCAACTCAACTGCCACCATTTACACGCCTGCGTACACTCCGAACACGCCTGTCTTGACAACAGCCAATGCCTCCTTTGACAATGAACTCAACTCCACTGCCAGTTTCCCCGTTGTTACGCCAAGTGTGCTCGTCACTAACCAGTCGGGTTCGTTGACTCCAAGTCTCAACCAAACATTCCCGACACTCACTGTATTCACTCTTTCGACGCCTTTCTATGGCTCTGGCACCGGCACTGCCGCAAGGCCAACCTACGTGAAGCCCAGCAACAACTCCAGCAATGGCACCTGTGGTTGCACTGTCAACGTTCGCAATGCTGAAATTGGATACTGGTATTCGCTCGACCAGTACTTCCAGCTCGCCACTTTCTACTCGACATCTGTAGGAACAGGTGTCACCTGGGGATACCAGATGGCAACCACAACCTTCGACCTTATTGAGTCCGTGCAAGAAGGCCTTGTGTCCTACGACGTGACTTCAGCATGGGATCCTGCAACCAATCAGACCACTTACGACTTCTTTTCCGTTACTCTGCCAATGCCAGCAGCAGCCACCACCACAATCATGTCGCTGACTGAGTACTCGCCGGTACCAACCACACCGCTCACGGCCCAGAACATCGTTGATTCGCTCTGGATCGACCTCCCTCCTGCCAGCGTTGCCCTCACTGGCCCTTCGAGCACAGTCTTCGTGGCGCCTTCCGGGACACCTTTCGTCGCTTACTCGAGCTATCAGGTAGAGGAAGCCGAGCCCGTCATCGATGCTTTTGGCAAAGTATCGTGCAAGACATCCATCACATCCTACGCCTTGTCCGAGCCTTATGCCTTTGAGTATAACGGGGATGCGCTAGGCAGCGCCGCAGAGGCCTCAGGGGATATCCCCGCCGACTTCCTTCAGTCAATCCCACAATCAAGCTGCGTTGCAGGAACCTACCAGGGACCAGTCACCATCATCTATATCGTCCATATCATTTACGGTACGCCATGGACACCCTTCATCGGCCACGTTGAGTCCTCGGTTGAACAACTCCAACTACCAACCGTCACTGCTGCCTCTTCGACATACAGGCCCAAGGCACACGTTGAATCGTCTGCAGAAGACTCGCCACCCTCCATCACAACCAAAGGTATTTTCAAAATTTCCACTAAAGGTTTCGATGATTACATTGCCCACATCGAGTCGGCTCTGTCGGATCTCGGTCTCCCCACTGTCATTCTGATTAATACTGAAGCGTCTATCACAGCAGCAAGTCGGACAACTCAGGCTGCCCCTGGAGGCGGTGACGGTGGCAACAGTGTGACCACAGCCCCCGCTACTCGCATGACTCAGAACAGCGGTGACGATGGCACGAGCACCGGTGGCGGCATCCCTGGTCTTGGCCAGATAATTTCTGCCGTCGTGTCCCAAGCCAATGGGGAAGCCGGAGGGTCATCATCCGGCGGGAACTCTCAGGACTCGGGATCTGGGTCTGGCAACTCTGGCTCGGGCAACTCTGGCTCGGGCAACTCGGGATCTGGAGGCTCTGGATCTGGGGACTCCGGGTCCGGGAGTTCGGGATCTGGTAACTCGGGGTCTGGAAGCTCGGGGTCTGGAAGCTCGGGGTCTGGAAGCTCGGGGTCTGGAAGCTCGGGGTCTGGAAGCTCGGGATCTGAAAACTCGGGGTCGAGTAACTCAGGTTCGAACAACTCAGGCTCGAACAGTTCAGGATCTAGCAATTCAGGATCGGGTGATTCTGGTTCTGGAAGCTCAGGCTCTGGAAGCTCAGGCTCTGGAAGCTCATCTGGAAGCTCGGATTCGGGCAGCTCAGGTTCAGGCTCGAGTGGCTCGGGCGGCTCGGGCTCGAGCAATTCTGGATCTGGATCGGGTGACTCAGGATCGGGTAATACTGGTTCGTCTTCAAGTGGAGGGTCCTCAAACAGTGGTTCAAGCTCAAACAATGGGGGCTCAAGTTCATCAAATGGAGAGTCTGGGTCTTCTAATGGAGGCTCAGGGTCATCCAATGAAGGCTCCGAGTCATCAAACGGAGGAACAGGATCTTCTAATGATTCTGGATCTGACTCCTCAAATGGTGGCTCTGGATCTGGAAACATTGGTGGGGATTCGCAAACGTCTCCACCAGTTATTGTTGCAGGATCTCAAATCGCCACGATGGATTCCTCCTCTATATTCGTTATCGGTGGGCAGACTCTATCACCTGGGGGCCAGGCCGTTACCGTGGATGGTACAGTCCTCTCTTTGGCACCTTCTGCAACAGCGGTCGTCATCAATGGTCAGGAATCAAGCCTGGCTGGAGGTTCGACGACGGAGGGTCAAGGACCAGCCGAGATTGGAAAGCCTCCAATCGTTACTGTCGGTTCTGTTGCATACACGGCCAATGCCGCCACGCAATATTACCTTGCGCCTGGACAGACTCTGACTGCCGGTGGTGTTGCGACAGTGGACGGCACTGTTGTCAGCCTCGGACCGTCGGCAAGCTACGTTGTCGTCGATGGTGCAACGCAGACATTCCCTTCGGCTCTTATAACCCCAGCGCCGAATCCGGCATTCGCAGCGGGTGCCACGCCCACCTTCTTGATCGCTGGGCAAACGCTTACACCAGGAGGGCAAGCTGTGGTCAGCGGCACGACAATCTCCCTGGATAGCGGCGCCAATAACCTTGTTGTGAACGGTGTTACGAGAGCGGTCGGAGCTGGTGTTGGCATTGCTGGTCAACCCTTGATAACCGTCGGCGGCACGCCGTACCCTGCTGTGGATGGGACGTCCTTCATTGTTGGAGACCAAGTTCTCACTCCTGGAGGAGTCATTCTCGTAGATGGTACTACTGTCTCACTCGACTCCGCGGACAACACGGTGTACTTTGATGGAGTTGCTTCGTCATTGGACGCCTCGAATCCATTCAGCACCTCTTTTCCCGCTCTCACGGCCGGTGGCAGCACCATCACTCCGCAAGCAATCGATGGCAGCGTCGAATACGTGATTGGGGGACAGACACTTACCCCAGGTGGCTCGATTTCGATGGATGGAACATTCATCTCGCTGGCTCCCGGAGCAACTGCGGTCGTTGTCAATGGCGTCACACAAGCCTTAAATCCCCTGATCGCCACCAGTCTACCAAATGTAGTCGTTGGTGGAACCACTATCGCTGGCGTTAGCAAAGTAGGGAGCGCATACGTTATTGGTGGACAGACACTTGTTCCAGGAGGCTCGATCACGGCGGACGGCACGGTCATCTCATTGGCCCCCGGGGGGACCGCCCTGGTGGTGGATGGCGTCACACAAACTTTGGGTTCTGGGATCGTCACCAGTCTACCAGATGCTGTAGTGGGCGGCAAAACTCTCTCTGGTATCGCGGGAGTTGGTAACACCTATGTGGTTGATGGGCAAACCCTTACTCCGGGTGGATCGATCACAGTAGACGGCACAATCGTTTCGTTAGCCCCAGGGGCAACCGCGTTGGTGATGAACGGTGTCACGCAGAATTTCGGTGTCGGCGTCGTTACCAGTCTACCAAACGTAGTGGTTGGCGGAACAACACTCTCTGATATTGTCGGCACAGGCAGCACCTACGTGGTCGACGGACAAACTCTCACTCCAGGTGGGACGATCATGGTAGACGGTACCATCATCTCTTTGGCCCCAGGAGCAACCGCACTGGTCGTCGGCGGCATCACGCAAGCTTGGGGAGGCACTCTCAGTCTTTCAGACATAGTGGTCGGCGGAACAACGCTCTCCGGCCTCTTCGGGGCCGGCAGCACATACGTGGTCGACGGACAGACCCTCACCATCGGCGGCACCATCACCGTCGACGGAACCACGATATCCTTCCCTTCCGCCACCGCCGTCGTCATCAACGGCATCACGCAAACGCTCGTCTCCCCCGCCTACACGACCAACGCACCCGCCCTCACCATCCGAGGCACCGTCTACACCGGCCTCCCCGGCCCCGGAACCACGTACGTCGTCGCCGGCCAGACGCTCACCCCGGGCGGCCTCATCGTCGTCGACGGCACCACCACCATCTCCCTCAGCCCCTCGGCCACCGCCCTCGTCGTCAACGGCATCACGCAAACACTCTTCCCCGCAACAGCAGCCACCGCCGCGGCTGCCGCCACACGCTTCCCCATCCTTACAATCGCCGGGCACACATACACGGCGCTTTCTAACTCTGGCGCCGGCGGCGGCACGTACGTCATCGATGGCCAGACGCTGACGCCGGGCGGCGAGGTCGTCGTGGACGGCACGACGATATCTCTCGCCCCCTCGGCCACCGCCCTCGTCGTCGACGGCACCACACAATCACTCGCCGCAGCGGCGACGTCATCGTCGTCGACGGATGCGGCGGCTGGGTCGAGGGGGACGGCGGGTGCTGGGGGGACGGCGACAAGGACGGGGGGTGCGGCGGAGTATACGGGGGCTGCTGCGTCGGTGGTGGTGGTGAGTAAGTTGTCGTCTGGTTTGGCTTGTGCGCTGGTGTCTCATGTTTTGATGTGGTGGTTTGCGTGGTAATGTTTTTTCTTCTCCTCTCTCTTCCTCTCTGTCTCTTTTCCCACTCTCCCTCTCCTTTTTCTCTGATATGACGTTGTTTGAAAAGCGTTGGGGGATCTATGAGGTTATGATTTAAAAGTTACGATAATATTCGAGCGAGCGAGCGAGCGAAGTTTTTCAAAAGATCGAAAAAGATTGTAATATCTATCTGTAGTGGATAGCCTTTTTGTTTCACACACTCACACATTTACAGACTTTCCTTGAAGTAGATAGGAATAGGTGTGCCGAGGAGTCGGAGCTGGGAGCCGGAGTCTTAGCGGTAGCAGTTCACAATATTCAACATTTCTTGCAACATGGCATACAGGTGGTGAGCATAAGTGATGTTGTGGCCGCAGATTCGTCATGTAGGATACCGGATTATAAAGGGAACGATGTATCAGAAATGACAGGATAGCCCATCTTGGAAAAGTAAATAAAAAAAATAAAAAAAACGGTCCCATCAGCACCCCTTCTCCTTTACCTGTAGTATCTGATATATCGTCAAGGAAAATTAAAAATAACAGGACGTCCTTCTCGATCAGACAAAAACAAAAGCGACTACCAGACGTGATGCAGATATCAAAGCTTCGCCTTCGCCTCCAACGCCTCCCTCCTCGCCAGCTCCCTCAAATCCTTCCTCAGAATCTTACCAGACGGACTCTTCGGCACCGCCGCGACGAACGCCACGCCGCCACGCAAGCGCTTGTAATCCGCCACGTTCCGCGCGACGTACTCCTCAACCTGCTTACCGGATAACGACGACGACGCTTGGCCGTCCTCGGGCTGGGCCACGACGACGTAGGCGCGCGGCACCTCGGTGCCGGCTCCTTCATCGACGGCGTCGGCGGGGACGCCGATGACGGCGGCGTCGAGGATGCGCGGGTGGGCGAGCAGCACGGCCTCGAGCTCGGCGGGGGCGACCTGCAGCCCCTTGTACTTGATGAGCTCCTTCTTGCGGTCGACGATGTAGAACTTGCCGTCGCGAAACACGGCGACGTCGCCGGTGCGGAACCAGCGTCGCCCAGCAGCTCCTCCTTCCGCTCCTCCTCCCGCTCCTCCTCCCGCGGCCGTACTGGCCGGCAGAAACGCCTCGGCGTTGGCCGCGTCGTCGCGGTGGTAACCATTCGTGACGACGGGCCCGCGGACGAGCACCTCGCCGGGCTGGCCCGGGTCGACGTCGCGGCCGGCGTCGTCGACGAGGCGGGCGGAGTGGTTGGCGATGAGGCAGGCGACGCTGCCGGTGGTGTCGGTCTCGCCGTGGGGGAGGAGGGTGATGCTGCCGGTGGTTTCGCTGAGGCCCCAGGTCTGCACGATGGTGGTGGCGCCGCCTTTGCCGAGCTTTTTGCTCGCCGCGAGCTGCAGGTCCTTGCCGAGCGGGGCGGCGCCGCTGACGGCGTGCTGGAGCGTGGCGAATTGGTCGGTGACGGCGGGGTGCTTGGCGATGGCGAGCCAGATGGGGGGGACGGTGAAGAAGGCGGTGATGGCGTGTTGTTTGTTGTAGGCGAGGAAGTTGGGGAAGTCGAACTTGGGCATCCAGTAGACGGTGCCGCCCATGTAGCTTTTGCGCGGGGGTTTTCGTTAACTGAGTTGTTGTTTTTTTTTTTTTTGAGGGAGAGGGCCGGGTTGGCCGAGCTGACTTACAAGGGGTTGATCAGGTAGCCCTGGATGCCGGCGATGTGTGCGGTTGGCAAGTGGGCAAGCGTGCGGTACTCGAAGGTCGGGTTGTTCTCTTGGTTGTACGCTTTCCAGGGGTCGAGTGCTGTGCAAGCCTCGGATGTGACGTTGGCGTGCGAGAGCTTAACGGCTTTGGGGAGACCGGTCGTGCCGGACGAGTAGATGAGGATGATGAGGCTCTCTTCCAGGGTCTTCTTGTCTGTAATGACCTGCCACTCCAAGCTCTTTTGGCCGACGATGTTTGTACCGTCGGACGCGCGATTGAGGGCGTATTCGCCCCCATTGGGGATGACAAGGACGCGGTCAAGGGGCAGACGGACGTCTTTGGCGGCGGCAATGGCAACAGGCTTGGTGTCCTCGTTGCAGATGAGAAGGTTGCTGTCGCCCTGGCGCAGCTGGCGAGCAAGGTCTGCGGGGGTAGCTGAGGGGCTCGCTGCGGAGAAGACGCCCCCTGCGCAAACGACGCCGTAGAAGGCCACGGGCAAGAGATGGTGGCCGGTGGAAATGCAGGTCACAACGTCTCTATCCGGGCCGCTGGCTCCGATGCCAAAGTGGTTTCGTAGAGCATAGCCGGTCTGCTTGGTGAGGATGCGAGCTTGAAATTTGGTGACAAGGTGGTTTGGATTGGCGGCAGAGACGTGGAGGGGTGTCTCTTCCTTGGCAGACGAGTGATGCGACTCTGGTGGCGGGTTAGAGACAGAGCAGGACAAGATAACAGGCGGGTTCACAGGCTGTACCGAACAGAAGGGTCAGAATATCCAAGTTGGGAATAGAGTATGTTGCAGGGCAGCGATAGATGATGCCCTCGGGCGTCTTTTCGACGACAGTGTACATTCCCTTTGGTTGCGAAGCCATTGCTGATAGAGTGTATGTATGTACAGTACAAGTCAAGGTGGGTAATGGCGGGAGCTTATGTCGTGCCAGAGAGCTTAGACCTCGGGACCCTGTTCTCCAGCTGCACCCCGCATTCTCCGCAGAGTCGGATTTAAGCCGGATATGTTCGACTTATATAATAGAGAGCGTCCGCTGCCTAATGAGCTGCGTGACGATCGCGTGCATTTTGAGCGCTGCAATTATCGGGTTGCGTCATCCCTGATTCGCGACTAGGCAACGTCTCCACCGATCGTCGAGAGCGTTCGTAGGAGGCTTTTGAATTCTTCTGGGGGGACGGAGCATTGAGGATATTCTTTCGAAGGATAGTGGTGGGAGTCCAGCTGATGCATGGGGTCTGGGCGCAGGAGAGTTTCGGGTATGCAGGTAAGTGGCACTTCCGAGGCTGCGGATAATCAGGGCGTACTAGCTACTAAGCAGCCTCGGCGGACAAACGTTGTTACGTGGGTCCGTTACTAAGGTACTAGCTAGGTACCTAGAGCTCCTTCCCTTCTTCGCTGGAAGCCGGCGGCGCTTGCCTGGCGTGCCCCGCGTCCCCCGCTTCGTGTATCGTCGCATTGATAGGATATCTGACGGCCAACGCCGACCACTCCGGATAAGACTGCCCGCCATGGACTGCTTCACGCATCCTCTGCCGCTGGACGCAATGTATCGTCGTTCATCGCATTGAGAGCCCTCAGCCGACATCCTTGCCCCCCAATGGCAGCCGTCGACGACACCATTCCCATCACCAGCAAGGCTCTCGTCGCCCGTGGGCCCTTCTCTCAGGGCAAATGGTCCATCGAGGACGTAACACTCCGCGCGCTCAAGCCAGACGAGGTCGTTGTCGAGATCGTCGCCTCAGGCATCTGCCATACCGACCTGCACTGCGGCAACACGCCAGATGACCAGGGCGTGCCCGCCGTCTATTACCCGCGTGTCCTGGGACATGAAGGTGCGGCCGCTACATCCTACCTATACAGCCATTGCTGACACGGCCACTCCAACACCGACAGGCTCCGGCTACGTGCGCCGCGTGGGCAGTGCCGTGACGGGCGTTGCGCCGGGCGACCCCGTCCTCCTCTCGTTCTCTTACTGCGGCTCGTGCCACGTCTGCCGCACCGGCCCGCCGTCGCACTGCAAGACCTTCTTCGACATAAATTTCATGGGCGAGCCCGTCTTCTCCCAGCCCAATGAAGGAGGAAAGCCGACCATCGGCGGTCGCTTCTTCGGCCAGTCCAGCTTTGCCAAACACACCATTGTCAGCGACAAGTGCATTGTCAACGTTGCAGGGCTAGGCCTTGACCGCGACGACCTGAAGCTGCTGGCGCCGTTGGGATGCGGTCTGCAGACGGGCAGCGGCACCGTCGTGAATGTCCTCAAAGCCGGCGTGGAGGATGAGATTGCCGTGGTGGGCATGGGCGGTGTGGGTTTGGCGGCCGTCATGGTAAGCAATTCTTGGCCATCATCATCACTCCGTGTGTTTCCACCTTAACAAGGAGCGGCAACAGGCGGCGAAGAATCAAGGCTGCAAGTCCATCATCGGCATCGACCGCGTGCAATCGCGCCTGGACCTAGCCAAATCCCTCGGCGCTACTCACGTCATCAACACCAGCACACTGCCGGCATCTTCCTCGGATGATGAACTGGTCGCCGCTGTCCTCGCCGCAACTACCGACAACCTCGGCGCCACCGTCTCCATCGACACTAGCGCGCACCCGCCGCTCGTCGCGGCCCAAATCGCCTTCACGCGCTACATGGGCCGCGTCGTGCAGGTCGGCACCGGCATGCCCGACGCACACCTGTCGCTCCACATGCAGAGCTTCATGGTCAGCGGCAAGCAGTACTTCGGCGCCGTGCAGGGCCACAGCCGCCCACGCGACTACATCCCCCGCATGATCGCCTGGTGGCGGGATGGCGTTTTTCCGGTGGAGAAGCTGGTGCAGTTCTTTGATGTTGCTGATTTCAAGAGTGCTGTCGATGTCATGGGGAATGGGAGCGTGGTGAAGCCTATTATCGTGTGGTGAGGGCGGCGAAAGCGGTTAGAGGCATGACGCGCTGTGCTGCGAGCAAGCTCAACTCTACCAGCAGCCTCTTCCAGTAAGCCTTCGGGATGAACATCTTAACGAGAACTTCTCGATCAAGTCCAGCGTCGGTAACTTCGAATCTATCAACACCCAAATACCTCCCAAAATCCAATTGGATATTGTTAGCAACATAACTACCACATACGGACAATTCGAGTAGCGTTTGAGCGTTTGAGCCTCGAACTTTGCAAGCACGGGCTTTCAGAGGAGGTGCTAGGTACTTCAAGGGCTTTCATTGGTCAAGAAGTACTATCTAGCTCCCTAAATTGCTAAACATGTCGAAAGCCCAAAGTATTTCATATGTCCGAGGTCCAGAAACAGTAACCCCGAGCGTCTACGCCTATGTCCGAGATAGTATATCTCGTTGTACAAGATCCGAGACAGGACATGATTTCGCACAGTCAAAGTTCCGTACCTGAGGACGATGCTGCTTTTTTTTTTTTTTTTTCAGAGATCAAAGTCTGTATCCGCTGGGTTGCAATCTACAGAAGAGAGCAAAGACGACGCTGGAAGTCGAGGGGAGAGATGATTTCTACGACATGTCGGCAGCATCCTCCAGAACACTGGGGAGGCGTCCAATCAAAAGCTCGATAAAGCACATGAGTCACTAAGACGGTTTAAGAGGCTGAGTTGGCGGCTATACGCTCCGAAAATGCCTAAGCCGGTTGGTAGTACTCCGGGACAACGGCGAACACACGCGTCGGAACACCACGCGGCGGTCTGTGCCCGGCCAAACACTGCCGATAGATAGAACAGCTTACGCAGCTCACCGTCTGTGCCACGGGGCGGGTTACGAATGCCAACGAGGTCATTGGTGGTTCAAGGTGCACCACCCAACGCTAAGCACCTCGACAATCTAGACCAAACGTCTTTGCGTTCAAGCTCGTGATACTCGGAGCTACTACGTGGATGCGAAGCTTCGTTTGTATCTCTTGCCTTGACTGCCGTGGTGTTGTCGTTCTGCAGCCGGCAAACATGGGTGGTTTCTTGGTGTTTTCGGCCGAGAGCATACGCACCTCTACTTGTTCAAAGAGCGTTGATAGAGAAGCGAAACGCTGGGAGAACAACGAAGCAGAGCATATGGACAAGTTTTCCTCGAACGCTTGGCAGAAGCTTCGATAGGAAAGGAGCAGCACGCTAGGAAGGATGCTGGCTTGGCCCGAGTGCACCCCTGCCACTTGTTGACGACGCTTTTTACGCAGCTACATGCCCGAAAAGTGATGCCTTAGAGGGCGGAGCACACGGCACGAGTGTATATCTGCTGTACTTCGCCGCCGCCATGTAGCTCAGTATCGCGCTCGTTCGAATTCCGACCTTCTCATTCAGTTGCAGCCTTTCTTTCAACATGGTCAACATCACCAAGTTCACCGGCGCTGCCGTCGCCGCTAGTCTCTTTGCCTCGGCCGCCGCTCACCCCGGCGAGCACCACGACCACCATGCCATCAAGCGCGAGATCTCTGCCCGCGCTGCCCGCGCCTCCAACGCCAAGCGTGCCCTCGACAACTGCAACAATGCTGCGAAGCACCAGGCCTTGGCCGCCCGCTCCCACGCTCGTCGTGCCCAGATTGCCCGCGACCTCCGTGAGAAGCGCGGCATTGCGAACAGTGAGCAGTACCTACTTCCGCCGCGATACAGACGATGCTGACGCCGCGACAGAGCCCAAGAAGTTCCGCCGTGACCTCGCTACCCTCGAGGAGTTCGAGGCCGTCAACCACAACATGACGGGCATCAGCGAGTACAACCAGTTCACCGACGCGCATACCATCTTCGGCGCCAACACCTCCTGTATCCTGGCTCCCGAGGTCACCGACGGCCCTTAGTCAGTTCTCCCCTGCCCGTCATTTTGGTGAAAGTGGTTGCTGACAGCAGTGGAACAGCTACGTCGTCGGTGAGATGATCCGCAAGAACGTCAAGGAAGACCTGTACTCGGACGGTGTCGACCTGTACCTCGAGGTGCAGTACGTCGACATTGAGACTTGCGAGCCTGTGCCCGACGTCTACGTCGACATCTGGAACGCGAACGCCACGGGCGTGTACTCGGGCATCTCCGTCAGCGGCAACTACGCCGCCGGTGGCTATGACTCGACCTATCTCCGCGGCATCCAGGTCACTGACCAGGACGGTGTCGTCGGATTCGAGACCATCTTCCCCGGCCACTACGACGGTTCGTCGGGCTCATCCCTTTCCCCACCCGTTCAACCAGCTAACGCCCCGGCCAGGCCGCGCAACGCACACTCACCTGCTCGCGCACATGAACGTGACCGTCTTCCCCAACAACACCATCTCGGACACGAACAACATCACGCACATCGGCCAGCTCTTCTGGAACGAGGAGCTGCGCACGGCGGTCGAGGCCGTCTACCCGTACACGACCAACGAGCAGGCCGTCACGTCCAACGCCGACGACATGTGGGACATTGTGCAGGCCGACACGTACTACGACCCCTTCCCGGAGTACCTCTACCTCGGCAGCGACGTCACCGACGGCCTGATGGCCTGGATCCAGATCGGCATCAACACGTCGGCCAACTACATCGACGACGACTACTACTCGGTCGCCGCCTACATCCAGGCCGACGGCGGCCACGAGAACGAGAACAGCGCCACCGGCTTCGGCGGCGGCGGCGACGGCGCCAACGGCACCATGTCCGGCGCGGTCCCCTCGGGCACGCCTCCTTCCTCTTAGATTTATGTGTTTTTCATCATGGTAGCGTTTTGTTTTTTTTTTTTTTTTTTTCAAAAAAAGAGCCTTATTCCACTGGGCATGTTAGAAATGTAGCGTGTTATTAGAAAGGAACGCTTGGGTGCCAAGCGGCTCCTTATTATCCAAGACTCCTCCAAGCATTTTCGCTCCGTGCCAGATCCCTTGCCGTGGTGTTTGCTCTTTGTCTCTCGTGCCCGGTGCATCAAGAAGCCCCCCTCTCCGCAAGCGGCCTGACGGCAATAAGAAGGGAAACACGACCCCTCCCACACAAAGGCTTTCTTTCTGCGTGTCGCTCCGACGCAGGATGAACCATGGCCGCCCAAGGCTTCTGGGACCGCCATGTCCATTCGTCCTCCTCGACGCTCCGCAACATGATGAACATGAAGTACCCGGTGCTCACGCTGCTCCTGGTGTGGGCGCTGCTGGCCTTTTTGATCTTCACCACCAGGTCGACCGTGTTCCTGTACGTTGTCGTCGTTTCCTTTTCTCTCTCTCTCTCTCTCTCTCTCTCTCTCTCCCTCTCCCCCTCAGAAAGAAGAAACGCTAACCATCCCATCTTCCCACCACCCAGCGGCTCCCCCAAGTCCACCACCACGACGAGCATCTGGGAGCAAAACCCCTCACTCTGCCGCAACCCGTCGCACCCCACCCTCCGCAACGAATCCGACTACAACACGCAGCTCTCTTCCCAATCGCCCGTCCGCATGGGCAAAGTCACCGTCCTCTACGGCGACGTGCACCCGACGTACGAGCGCGCGCTGCGCACGCACCAGCTGCACAACCGCATCCACGGGCTGCGCGAGTTCGTGCTGCGCACGCAGGTCGTCGACGGCGTGTGGAACAAGCCCGCCTACATCCTCTCCGTCCTCGTCGACGAGCTCGCCAAGCCCGACCCCGCCGCCCGGCTCGAGTGGCTGCTCTGGGTCGACGGCGACACCGTCGTGCTGAACCCGTGCGTGCCGCCGTCGCGCTTCCTGCCGCCCACCAACAACGACTTCGACAACCCCATCAACGCCATCGTCACGCGCGACTGGAACGGCCTCAACAACGGCATCTTCCTGCTCCGCGTCTCGCCCTGGTCCCTCGAGCTCTTCGCCGGCATCGTCGCGTACCGGCAGCTGCGGCCCGGCGAACCGCTCACCTTCCTCGACCAGAGCGCCATGGAGCACCTGCTGCGCGAGGAGCGCTTCCGGGACAACGTCGCGTACGTGCCGCAGCGCTGGTTCAACGCGTACCACGCGCTGCAGAACGAGACGCTGACCCCGGCCAGCATCCGGCGCGGGGACTTCCTCGTGCATTTCGCGGGCAGGGGCCGGCGCAGGGAGGAGATGGAGTTTTGGCTCGGGGTGGCGGAGAGGCACGCGCCGGATTGGGAGTTGGACTTTTGGCGGACGGGGTATCCCGAGGATATTGGGGGGTTTTGGGAGGAGTGGGGGAGGGGGAGGGGGAGGGATGGGGGGGTGGAGTTGGATGGGGTGGTGTGAGGGGAGAGGGAGGAGGAGGAAGAGGAGGAGGAGGAGGAGGAAGAAGAAGAAGAAGAAGAAGACGGTGATGAAGAGAGAGGGAGAGAAACACGGAAATTTTTGCGAAAGGGGTTGATCTCTGGTTGCCGTTCGTTCCTTTTCCTTTTTTTTTCTTTTCTTTTCTTCACTTGTTCTGATTCGGGTTCTGTTGTTCCCTGCAGCTTGGGAGTCCGGATGGCGGATGCTGTGGAGGAATGTGGGTGCGTTGTCTTGTCAGGGACGGCGAGTGGTGGTGTTCTGGTCAGGGACGCCACCTGCTAAGGCTTGATCGAAGCAAGGGCGGCTCCCCTCCCCAAAGGGTCTGAAGAACAACATGCCATACCCCGCGGTTCCAATAACACGGTAACCTGAGTCCTCCTTCTGTAAACCAAGGAAGGCAAGGTCAGGGGCGTTCAACATGTCAATGGGAGAGGAGAAGAAACGATGAGACGAAAACAAAACAAAACTCAATGTGAGGCGCACTTGATCCAAAAACCCTTGTCGAATAAGCGTAGCTGTGAATGGCAGCTTTCTGTGTCCAGAAACTAAGAGTTGCGCCATGCAACCTTATCCTTCGTATGCTGCAAAGACGAGTGAAATAGAATTTCTCGCGATATGAAGAAGATGCTAGGCCGCTCCTTGAACATTACGAAACCGTCAAATATAGTGGTTTCTTCAAGCAAGCCGGCGAGAAGTCGTGCGTGACTGCACTCCGTGTAATTTTCCAAGTTTCGAAGTGCTGTTGTGTCCAGAGAACAGTGTAACCAAGAATCACTATATCCTACCGCCCCCGTCGGCCGAGGGTTGACTGTTGGACCCCACCACACACAGCCCTATAGCCAGAAGGATGCTTCCGGAATTGTTGATTGATAGCCACAAGATATTCCAACTCCTGACACAGCGCTGTGGATAATATTGGCTCATGGACGGCCGAGCCAAGCGGCGCAGCACACGTGGCAAACACGGACGGCAACCTCTAACAAACACCCCGACCGACCGACCGACATTCCGAAGACGGGGCGGGACGGACGAAGGCCGCTCCCATGCGCTTGCTTTTCCCATGCCGGTTGCACATTGCTGGCGTGTCCGTGCAGCTGATGCGGGCGTTTATTACTGCTCGCGCAAAGCCGAAGTGGCCGTCAAAGTAAAACGGCCGCAGCGTGCGTGATGGACGACGAATCGTACTGATAACCCTGTATTATGGTTACGTCCGTATGGTGGAGCGCGAGGGTAACGTGGTCATTTTCAGCAGCAGGATACGTATCCTCCTCTTCATCTTGAGCGGCGTCATGGGTTGGAAAAACAATCGAACTCCTCTTTCGTTGAACGAATGCCGCATGTACTGTAGCCTCAGACTAGCGGTCACTCTTAAATTGAAGTAGGAGGATGATCAGAAGATCTGTGGAACTCGGTCCTGCAGTGAGCAGGCCTCCACATGTCAGCCCTCAATGAACGGAGCGGTGAGAGGGTTAAGGAAGCGCCAGAAGCGCGAGTGTGTGTGCCTTCGCATGGGTCAAACAAGGTCACGATGCATCGGGCGATCTACCTACTGTGACCTTTGTGACCCACATGGCCGCGAAGCTAATCTTTTGCTGTGGGTGGGGTCTCCGCCCGTCTCGTATCGAAGTACTGTGATGTTCTCGTCCGATAATTGACGGAAAATCTAGGCTAGCTTTCCGCACAGGGCGTCGTGTGGAGGGATTCCGAGTCCAGAAACAAAAATCGCTGACGTAAGTCCACTACACGGGTGGGGCTTTCCATCATCTTTCTTTACCACCACGAGATTAATCTCAAGGAGAAACCCAAAAGATCCGGTATGCGCATTGGTGCCGTGGGGAGTCCTTTCCATTGTCCATGTGCCTGGTTCCGTGGCATAGATTTCCTTCGGAGCCGAGCCGACTGTCAATTGCATTCGTCATAGATGCCAAAATGCTGCGTCCGACGCCTCGTAGCCCTCCAAAACGACACGTGTCAAGAGCCTCGTATGACAGGACAAAAGAGCAAGCTGCGTTGTGTCAGCAAGAAAAAACATAAACATTATCCTGTGGTATCTCAAATAAGCTTAAAATAGCCCGTGCAAAGTCCGTCCTTCGTGAACACCCCCTCCGGAT
Source organism: Diplodia corticola (assembly GCF_001883845.1). NCBI lineage: Eukaryota > Fungi > Ascomycota > Dothideomycetes > Botryosphaeriales > Botryosphaeriaceae > Diplodia > Diplodia corticola. The sequence continues at coordinate 156,500 of NW_017971544.1, forward strand.
CTACACTCCTCTGAATCTCTTTTAACCTCTCTACGTTCTGCTCGGCGTATCCAGAAAAGACGTCGTCACGTTCCGAGTCGGCGTAGTTCATATAGATGTACTTGTGGAAAACTCCAAGTTCTTGAGCCGATGCCCTCGATTTTGCAAGGAATCGCTCGCGGGACGCGTAGATGGCATCGTCTTCCTCGGCGTCGGTCCAGCTCGTGGCCACATTTGCGACTGCAGGTGGAATTAGTAAAGTTTCAAATCTTATTGCTTCCTCTTGTTTCACCAAGAAGAAGGGCGCACGACGTACGGGTCAGCGGAGAACTGGATTCGAGCCCAATCGCGTTGCCTCCGCGTACTTTCATATTACTGATGGAAGACAGCGGGACGGGCTGAAAGGTCAAGGCCGGAGTCGCCGTCTTTCCTTGGGTCTTCAAGATTTCGATTTCCTCCTGGAAGAACTGAACCATACGTCTATCCTGCTCCTTGGACGGGTAAAACGTCATTGATGCCATGTAGTTCCTGTCCATTTCCAGTCAGCACGTCGTGGCTCTGGATTCACTGGCCCTTTTGAGCCTCGCTCCACGAGCTCTTACGTACCGCTTGCCGGCTGGCGTCCCGTGCTTCAATTCCATGCTGAAGTCGCTCATTACTGATGTCCTCATCGTATTTCCCATTGGCTCAACCTTATCCAGGGTGCTGTACACAAGCGGTTTTTCCTCGGGTTGCAAGTACATCTCCTGGGAGAGGGCCAAGGTGACGTTCTTGTCGGCCATGTAGATGTAGCCAATCCAGTAGCCGATATCCGGGCTGGTGCTGAAGGTGAGATCATACGAAGCGTCGATCAGGGCATCCATCTTGTCCGGGGTGTAGAACTTCTGGCCGCCGTAGATTTTACCCTGACGCACGGTGTTGAGGGTGAAGTGGGTGACGATGCCAAAGTTGTTGCCGCCGCCGCGGAGAGCGAAGTAGAGGTCCGGGTTGGTGTCTTCGCTGGCAGTGACGATGGTAGCGTTGGGCAGGACGACTTCGTATTCCAGAATGTTGTCCAGCGCCCAGCCGTACTTTGCAGAAAGGAAACTGACCCCACCTCCCATGGCGAGCCCCCCAACTCCAACATCGTCGACCCTTCCACCGATGACGGAAAGTTCATACGGTTCCAGAATGCGGTAGACATCACCCCAGATTGCGCCGGTGCCCACGCGGGTTCGGGTCTTGCTGTCGGCCAGCTCGACCTGGTTGATGCGCTTCAAATCGACGGTGACGCCGCCAACGGAGTTGGAAGCGTCTCTGCTGGACGTGTGGCCGCCGCTCTTGACGGCAAACTTGCACCAGCTGCTGGCCAGGATGCCCAGGACGGCAGCGACCTCGTCGGAGTTGGCGGGCTCGATGCGGCAAGCACGGTGAGAGGCCAGCTGCTTCGCATCCCAGACGGTAAAGTTTCCATCGGCCTGAGGATAGTGGAGCTTGGAGCCGAAGTCGATGGCCAGGGTGGCGCACTGGATTTGCTTGGCAATCAGAGATGGGGTCTTGAACATCAACACAAAACAGGTAAGAGATTACCGCTACGTCGCAGCCGGCACCGGCCGAGACGGCGAAGAACTGGGCCTGGGCAGCGCGGGCGAGAAGGGCCAGCGGGAGCACAAGCAGGGAGCGGAGGGCCAGGGCGGGGAGGAGGGCAGCCATGCTGGCTGGAGCCAGGCAGAGAAGGTGCTACAGGGCGATACAGGGCGCAGCTCGGCGGGTTTGGGGGGACGGCGAGGACGGCTTCGCATCAAATAACAGGGTGTAAGCAGCGCGCCAAGGCGGCAACTTGCGGCGCTGCAAGCGGCTCTAGTGGTTAGCCAGTCTGGCCTGGGGAGTCGAGGCAGGAAGGAGCGAGGGCTGGCGGGGTGGTCGCGTCCCGGGGCCGGAAACGCAGCGGGCTACGCGCCTTCCGGGCGTCGGTTACCGGGCGCCATGGCGGCCGACGCGACGGGCGGCGGGAGGCTGAAGGTTGATGCTTGCGTGCGCGCTGGTGGTGGGTTCGAAGGGCTGAAGGCAAAAGGAGAATGCCGGTCGGAGATGAGTGAGGCGGTCCCCACGCCCGACTGGTGCAAGCTCCCGCCGGTGATCACGCCAGGGTTTAGCCAGCCGACTGCCCACCCTGCCCGCGCCGCCCACACGCCCTCCGCGCCGTCCATTTTCGTCAGCGATGGGCAAGGCCAGCACGGCCAGCACAGGTGCACATCCGCCGGTGCGCGGCGCAGTTCAGTGCGCGCCTCCACGCTCTTCTGCGCTGCGCTGCCCGCCAGGCAGGTTCCGCGGCCATCCCCGCACTCCAGGCCTCCCTTTGCGCCCGCCTACCTACCTACTAGTGCCATCGCCGCCTGCCCGCGAGCCGCAAGCAGCCGCCCTCCAGCCAGCACCACGGCACCACGCCGCCAGGCACACCCGCCGCCAGGCGCGCGCGTTATCTACTATATCTCGGCCTGCGCCCAAACGTGCGCCCACACCCACGTTGCATCGCTAAACCCTTCGGCTCCACGCCGCATCACACGTCAATCTCCCGGCTGTGCGGCCATTGAGCCGCCAATCCCCAGCCCGCCACTCTGGTTCACCAGTCTTGGCTTCTCCAAAAGCACGCCCCCCGACGAGAGCACCTGCATGATCCACCCTTCGTGTCTCCAGTTGATGGACTGATGACTTGAAACAACCGTATGTACACTTCGTATACCGCCGATGCTTCCTTGCCAACGCCTACCCAGCGAGATCGGAATCCAGACAGATCACCGGCATGCCCGAAAGGACGGCAAATCCCACCGAATAATGGCTTACGCAGCCACTGCACAAATCTGAAAAGACGGACGAAAAAAAAAAATTTCCACAATCTGAGAGGCGGTGCATGACCGTCAATCCCGATCTGGTCCATTCCCCATTTCGCTGCTGACGCACGCGGGGAGGGTCGAGACACCGCACGCCCTCTCTCCCTCCCCCCTCTCTCTTCACAACAGCACAGGGCGGCCGCACTCCCCGGCCTCAATGAGCCATCTTTATCTCCGTGCTCCCACTTGCCAAGCGTGCAGAAGAGTCAGGGCCCAGCAGCTTATCGATCGGCTGTAAATCCGAGCACCCACGCCTCCCTCCGCCCTACGGAAATATGAGTCGCCCACGCTCGGAACGTTCCGTGCGTCAAACCGTAACGTCGACTCGTCCACGCGGCCAGACTCTCGATTCTCAGCCATAACGAATCCAGACCGACTCCCGCCCTCCCGCCCTCCAGAGTCCAGATCTCTTGCGACGGCCGAACGAGCACGCTGCTTCTTTAATAAAGCTAGTAGCATCCTTTCGCAACGAGGGTCCCCCGGTCCCTCTCTCGGGGTCCATAATTCCATAGTAACGGTCTGTATGATCGACAAATTGCGCCAGTCGCTGTCCCTCGGTCTGCGGAGCAAATTGTGGAAGCAGAGCCAACGTCATTGATGAAGAAACGCATGTGAATGGCGCACCAAATGCCTTTTACAGCAAAATCTACCGACACAAGGCATGCAGCAGAAGTGTGAACGGCCAATCCTCTCTCATGCAACAAATGCCACCCCGATGCAGCAACCTTCGCGAAGCATCGTAATTCTCTCGTGTTCCACGGGGTACTGAGACAGCCAACGAGAGAGCCGGCTTGAGTCGTCGCTTAGTCCACCCCGTATCGAGCTAGGGCCGAAGAAAATCCACGATCGAGGGAGCGCAACATGGTTGGCTAGGTATCCCCCAACCCGGTGGAATAATAAATACGTTGCTATGAATAGGGCTCTCTCACACTCACCGCATCACCCAACAAAGCCGCCCCTGCGCTTCTCTCTCACACACACTCTCTCTCACACCTCGGACCGAGTGCGAAAGCCGCGGACTCGCTTAGACTTCAACAAGTCGCTGCTGCATACCTGCTGCAACCCACAGCCACACTTGTCAGATCGAAGTTGGCCAGGATGCTTGCATTGCGATCTCGCATTCGGCTCGCACCCACGCTTAGAAGACAAACGGGCGTCTGGCCACAGGACAGGGGACGGTTGATCTGGCGTTTGATCATCACTCAAATCTCATCACGGCAGGCATCTGGCCTGGAAATGCTTGCGCGATGAGGCTCACCCAACGGATGTGGAAAGGAACTTCGCATTGATGAGCAACGCTTTTCGACAAACGTCTGCTGCTCGCACTTCGGGGGCAATTCAGTTGTGTTGTTGTTGTGGGTCATCTGAGACGACGCCGCGGAGATGATGATTGTAGATCCTGCAGCCCCCAACTCCAGCAACGAAGGGAAAGTAAATAAGGAATGGTGTATGTACATAAGCCAAGAGGGAAAAAAGAAGGTGATGCCATCCACAAGAACCACGCGCAAGGACACATTGTAATCATTATCAAGTCTGAAAGCCCTCGTTAATCCTGCAATTTCATCCTCCCACTGGGCTTCAGAATCGCTGGTAGGAGACGAACAACAACACGATGTAAAACCACAACTCCTTATCGATATTCACACGCACAGTTAGAAATCATACCCATCCTTCCCGTACTTGTTATACTTCTCATGGAGCTCCTAAACCCCGCATCAGCATCTCTCTCAAACCCCCTTACATAAGACGGCAACGACTACTCACCTTCGGCAGATTGACACCCGGGATGACGGCAGCATTCAGCGCCGACGGGGCCTCTTTGGGCGTCCTGTGCACATCGCCGCCAGGGTAATACATGTACTTGCCAGACGCGCCGGCCTCGCGCCAAGGCTCCGAACCGGGCACGGCGGGCACGCTGCGGGCGTCGCTCGAGCCGGTCGGGTTGCCGGCTATGAGGCAGCAATAATTAGAGCGATTGAACAAGTAATCAGTAAGCGACGCGTGATCGCCGGAAGGATCAGTAGGGAGGGGTGCTGCCAGTGTATAATAGGCAAGGCAAACTGTTCGTATGTACATACCGAAATAGTAGGCGAACGCGCTCACGGCGCCGAGGGTCACGGTCAGGATTCCATACAGCTCCGGGTCCAGCTTTGCGAAGCGGGTGAACAGGTCTTTCGTCTGCTCGGGCTTGATCGGGGTCGTCGTGGACGCTTTGCGGATGGCGGCGGCGGCGGCGGTGGCTGGAGGACGAAGTGCGGGTAGAGTGCGGGGAAACGGTAGCTGGCGCGCAGCTCGCGTGGTGGTGGTACGCGTGAGAGACAACATGTTGGCGGTAGGGCTCCGATGGAGTGACGAACAAAGCTTGATGTTTTCAGCTGCGTGAGGAGTAGACTGCTGGATATGACCGAATGGACGATTTTCGGCCGACTATGTGTGGGGTTGTCGAATATATAAGGTACCGAGCGGGATCTAAGCTTGTGTGGTCGACGCCGTAAATAAGCTCTACTTGTGCGAACCTAGCATCTGCGGGGTTTGCTAGGATTCGAGTGCCAACGATTGGATTCGCCAATAACATAATTGACAGGGAACCGCTCAGCCGAGTACACACGCCACATTACTTGGATGGTAATGATCCATCTGATCCTTCATGGGAGCTGGACAGAGGGTATTGCCCACGATTTGAATGAAACTCGATGCCCAGTGATTCAATGCAATTCGGAGAACTCGTCTCGTTGCCACCGCATAAATCAAGTTTGGTTCTGTGGGCTTACACCAAATAGGCCAGAAGAACCGGTATTCAGGGTTGTGTCGTTTTCGGCGTGTCGATACTCTCTCAAGCATTTGGAGCATAGGCAGGGTCCCTCGAACCAGGGCCAGAGAATCTGTTGCCTTTCCTCAAGAGGGACTTCTTCAACGCTGACATAGCTATCGAAAAGCTCCTCACCTTCTTCGATGTGTCGTCTGGCGAAGAAGCTCATGGTTGTTGTGTCTTCATGCCAGCATTCGACATTCGGATCGCAGCTGTGATTGAAGAAGGGCATCAGGGGTGAAATTGAATCAATCCAGCCTCCTCCGTTCTCCGGCCCTCTCGAAAATCCCTGCTTGTTGTTGGCAAGACGGGTCCAGATGGTGTGAATGATCCAAGTATCGAAATTTGGATTGGCGAACACGTCCACCTCCAGCTGCAGGAGGATCTGAATGGGACGAACCACTGTTTCGGTTAGGGTGAAAACGTCCAGGTGCCGACCGCTAAGTTGTGGCTGCAACCGTGCAATGAGCGGATGGGCAAGAGGGTTTAACGTTGTGCCAGCCTGTACGCAAGAAGCGAGATATCGGCACAGTAGGACGGGCCTCATAGCAGCAGCGCTCTCTGAGATGCCTGTAACGGTATTTTGGAGCCAGGTGAAATCCTTGCCACATATTACCTTATGGTATGTTGATAGCGCAGTCTGGTAGCAATCTTCTGAGCAGAAATGGGCGGAGCAGCAGGACGCATCATACCGCGGATCGGCAGTGTTGCTGAAGCAATTAGTACAGGCAGAGACAGAGCTACAGGCTGCGGTAGCTGTTCGGTCAACCAGTATGCATTCTCCTGGGTCAATCTCGTGGGCTGCGAAGACACCCAGAACTTGAGGAGCACGGCCGGCCCACTTCGGAATTGGAGCTTCTCCAAGTGAGCTGTAATCCAAGCGGCAGCTGCTGGTACACCGTTGAAACTCCTTGTTGACACTGTCAATCAGAGCCTGTGACCTCTGGAGCGGAAGGGGTTCCATCCAGGGGTAGGGTATAGTCAGCACTGCTCCATCGTGAAGCTTGTCCCTTTGCCTGGCTGCAGATTCAGGGCCCATTGCTATGTGGTCGGATTTCTTTTCCATGACGGCGGAAAGTTCAGCAGTCTTCACTTGAAAGAACGGATCGGCAGGGAATTTTGCTTGGGCCACCTGGCAGGTTTCCAAGGCCTCGGGGTGGCAATGACAGTCGTAGAGGCCCTGAACGAGAGTGCGATAGGATGATGCACTGAGCAAGCGCTGGCTGGGAAAGTGCTGGCTGGCTGGTTCAGTGGGAGATTGGCTGGAGATGGGTCCGGTTGGTGAAGACAGGCTCAAAAAGTCAGGTATGTGTCCATTGGAGTAGTCGCAGAGGAGCAAAGCTCTATAGGCATCTCCAACAGCCAGTTCGGGATGGCCCAGGGAAAGAAGACGGCCGGCGCGGGCGCACCAAATATCAGGGTCATAGGGCGAAGTGGACAGGTTCTGTGTCAGGGACTGGACATGGCGAATGTGGTCGGCGACAAGCTAGTTGTTCGTTAGCGTCGGATGCGAGCTGGCGGAGGAAGAAGCCGTCACCTGGGGATGGGGCGGCGGGGTTTGGGCAGGATTAGTGCGATATATAGTCGGAGTCCACGCGTCGGGAGTCCACGGGCGTTGCATATCGGCACCGCCGATTTGTGGGCTGGGGAGACGGTCGTTGGAGTCGGGGCATCCCGTCGCCATCGGCCACCACTTTCCACGCGTGCCTGCGCGTTACGTCATGCCAGTCGCGCTCTCCTAACGCGCTCAACGCGTCGGCCTGCAGGCAGCCGCGAATATCACGAAATGCCAGGCTTCATCCAGACGTGTCCTTGGGACTGTGTGGCCAGAGAAGTGGGTTTGCCCTCCCAATATCCGACAGCCGTCTCCCGCGCATCCTTCGACAACCGAAAACGCTCTTGCGCTCCCGTGTCGAACACCGACGATACTTGTTGTCAAAAACAGACTGCTAGAGCAGAAGATGAACAGCCTTGACAGCGGGCCGCAGTCCGCGCTGCAGAGCCTGTGGAGCCCCCCGCGTCTAGCCCGCCAAAAAGCTTGTTCCACGCCCACACTCCGATCCTCGCACTCGGCTGGACACCCTCTCCGTCCCATCTGAGTCAAGTGCCAACGACTGCGGATTCCGGCAAGGTGGCATTCCCGTCATCCGCTGCAAATTCCAAGGTGGCGGGCCCACCATCTCGCCTTCGCCAGTTTCCCTGTGCTACCGCTGGCTAGCACGCAATCGCCGGCGTGCCTTCGCAATCACATAAGCCCATGGCGATATCTACCCTCGCTGCCACGCCAACCCGAAACCCTCATCGTCATGCGCCTCCCATGTTTCGCGTTTGTAATCATGCCGTCCGCGACCTTGCATACTCATATCTTCCTACCTCCCACCATGGGGGACCACATCCACTCCGTCATCTCCTCTCCTCGATGAGCGGCTGGCTTCAGGACGCCCAAAGCACCGTTGCCTAGAAACTCTCACTCCGACCACCATGTCTATCCACACGTCGCTCAGGAAATCCAAGTCCTCCCATGGGAACTATGGCACCCTCGGAGAAACGCCATCTGCGGAAGAGCCGGCGGTGAAAACCGATGCCAGCCACAGCACCCTGGCTGCTGGGGAGCTTGCCTCTGAAGAGTCGGCAGCAGGAGGGTTGGGGCGTCATCTTGGCTTATTCTCCACAACCTTTCTGATGCACGTTTTCCACCAAACACCTCTTGATGCTCCCGAAGCTAACTTGAACCACTCCACAGCATCGGCAGAATAATCGGAACAGGCATATTCTCCACGCCTTCCTCCATCACAGACAGTGTCGGTAGTGTTGGTGCCGCGCTGCTGCTGTGGGTGTTTGGCCTGGTGCTGTCGTTCGCCGGCCTGTTCATCTGGCTGGAGTTGGGATGCATGATCCCCCGTAGCGGCGGATCCAAGGTTTATCTCGAAGCCGCCTACAAGCGGCCGAAACTGCTCGCCACTGTTGTCTTCGCCTTCCAAGCTGTATTACTCGGTTTTACGGGTACGTATAGTCTCCCCAAGAATAGTCTAGAGTGCTGACCCTGGGAAAAGCCTCTGGCTGCATCATCTTCGCCTCCAATATCCTCGTCGCCACCGGCCACACGGCAACAGAGTGGCAGAAGCGCAGCATTGCCATTACCGTCATCACCTTTGTGACTGCCCTCCACACCTTCTGGCCCAAGCTCGGCGTGCGCGGTATGAACTTTATCGGACTAATCAAGATATTCACCCTCCTATTCATCGTCGTAACCGGCTGGGTCGTGCTATCCGGCGGCGCACCGCAAATCTCAGACCCGCACGCCTCATTTCGGCACGCCTTCACGGGCAGCGCAACTAGCGGAAACCTCTACGCCACGGCGCTCTTCAAAGTCCTCAACTCCTACGCCGGCTGGTCTAACGCGGCCAACGTCCTCAATGAAGTCCGCAACCCTGTCCGCACGCTCAAGATCGCCGGCCCCCTTGGTCTCTCGACCTGCGGCGTCCTCTACTTGCTCGCCAACATCTCATACTTCGCCGCCGCGACACCCGACGAAATCGCCCGCAGCGGCGTCACCGTCGCCTCCTTCTTCATGTCCCGCGTCTTCGGCGCCCTCGCCTCGCGCATCCTCAGCCTCCTCGTCGCGCTCTCCGCGCTCGGCAACGTCCTCACCGTCACCTTTGCGCAATCCCGCGTGAACCAAGAGCTCGCCAAAGAAGGCGTGCTGCCCTACACGCGCTTCTGGGCGTCGTCCTGGCCCTTTGGCTCGCCCGGCGCGGGCCTGCTCCTCCACTTCCTCCCCTCCTTCCTCGTCATCGTCGCCGTGCCATTCGGCGACGCCTACGCCTTCATCCTCGACGTCGAGGGCTACCCCGGCTCCGTCATGAACTTTTTCGTCGTCCTCGCGTTCTTCTGGCTGCGCCGCGCCGCGCCCGACGCCGACCGCCCCTTTCGCTGCTGGTGGCCGGTCGCGGCGTTTTATCTCGTTGCGCAGGTCTTTTTGCTCGTCGCCCCGTTCCTGAGGCCGCCGGGCGGGAGGGGCGATACGAGCTTGCCGTATTGGCTGTATCCCATCGTCGGGATTGCGGTGCTGGCGGGAGGCGTGGTGTATTGGGCGGTGTGGTGGAAGGTTTTGCCCTGGAAGGGGAAGTACGCGTTGATGCCGGAGCATGAGAGACTCGGTGATGGGACGAGGGTGGTTGTGTATAAGAAGGTGCGGAAGGAGTAGACTGTTGTTTAGGTTCTAGGTGTTGGGGAATGTCGTGGTCCGATACACCTTCACGATATGTCACGAAAGCGCTACCTTTTTTCTTGAATCCTGAACGCTCTCCTTTATAGTCTCAAAGATCTTGCTTACACAATCTTCTGTGAAACACATTTTCAAGTGCGGGGCTGCTCAGAAAGCCATCTTGAGTAGCAACGACACAAGCTCAGTCTCCAAAGGGAATTGGGTTTTATACTCCCAGAAATTCTTATTCTTTGAGTCCGTAGCAAGTGAGTGAGCTATACCCCACAGCAACTTGGCTGACCAAGCGCAGGACAGCCTTCGCTAAAGAACGAGAATGAGAAGCAGGAGAAGAAGACAAGTATTCACAAACTGAAAGCGGACAACGCCGCCACAGCACTCCACCCCACAAGAGCCAGCCCCCTCATCTGGTGTACAACAGCGTCCCGAACCCCAACTGATCGTAACCCCCGCTGTTGGGGCCGTAGTCGCCGCCGCCGCCCTCGGCCCCGCCCGCCGCGTCCCGCACCAGCTTCGCGTACTGCTCCGAATACGGCGCTTCCTGCCCCTCGACCTTGACGTAGTGGTTGTAGATGAGCTCCCAGATGGGCCGGATGTTGCCGCGCCCCTGCGCGCTGATGACCGTCTGCGTCACGTCGCTGTTGACGTACGTCGTGTACTGCACGTCGTTGCCGAGGTTGTACTTGGCCGCGTACTCGGCGCCGCGCAGGATGCGGTAGTCGTCGTACGCGAAGAGGTTGATGCCTTGGTTGTACGCCATTTGCGCGAAGGCGCCCACGAGCCCGATGTCGAGCATCGTGTGGCCTTGGTCGCGGCCGGCCTGTGGTGGTTGGGGAAAAACGAGGTTAGCTTGGTGGATGGGGAAGGGAGGGAGATTTGGGGGGGGGAGAGGAAGGGGGGAGGAGGGAGGAGATGGGAGTTCTCACTTCTTGCACCTGGGCGGTGCCGTCGTCGTACACGATCCAGAACAGCTTCTCGATGGCGCCGTTGCCGGTGCCGTTGTAGAAGTAGTTGATGACCTCGTCGACAATGGTCTGGTTCTCGGCCAGGATGCCGGCGGACAGGGCGGTCGCCATGTTGGCAAGGTCCCAGTTGGCCCAGTAGTGGTCGTCGGCCGCGTCGTTGTGCTCGACGAAGAAGCGGTGGTTCATGGGATAGAAGACGTCGGTGAGCATGGCCGACGCCGCGGCCAGGTTGTCGTCGGTGAAGCCGTCGAAGTCGCGGAGGATCTCGGCCGCGTTGGCGAACTGGTAGCCGTAGAGTCCGGAGGCGAGGTACTTGTCGCTGTTGCCGGAGATGGCCGTGAGGGTGCTCGACCAGGCGTTGACGATGTTGGCGGCGGCGGTACCGAAGGCTTCATCGCCAGTGACCTTCCAACGGATGGCAAGTCTAGATAGGGAAAGTCTGTTAGACTTCAAGACGGGGGCTCTGGAAGCTCGATAAGCACGTACTGGTAGGCGGCGGCGGCATCATTGTATCCACGGCTGAAGTTTTGGGTGCAACTGGCCGGGGTACCGCGGCAAAGGAGCTCGACGGGTCTGGCGGTGTAGGTGGATTGTGCGTGCGAGTTGTTGGTCAACTTGTACCAGCCGGTGAGCCAAGGCTCATTGCCAGCGTTGACATTGGTAGTGATGCGCTCGAAGTCTTCGGCGGAATGAAGCATGCCAGGGTGAACCCAGGCTGCCGAAGCGGACAAGGCAGAACCGGCCAGCAGCGCTGAGTACTTCATCGTGACCATCGTGAACAAAAAAGGTATGAGGGTGGTGGAGAAGATGCAAGCCAGATGGGCAAGATGGGCGTTTATCTAGGTACTTCGTATGCCCCCTTCGAATATCGCAGCGAAATACGAACTTTCCGAAACTCCTACGAGGCCCAGCGCCAATTGCTGAGCAGATATAGAGCAGGGGCCCTGGGACCTCGTGAGCGAAGAACAGACGATCAGCCCAGCCAATGGCAGTTCCAGACACTGTGGATCTACTGATGCCATTGTTCGAGATCAGGAGCCCCTTTCAGTCTTGTGTGCGGAGGATGGGTTTCTTTGGGTCCATGATCAGCTTGGAAGAGAGACGCAATGGTGAGGCAGGAGAAACATCCTCCTCATTTCGGTTAAGGTTGACGAGCACGCGTCGCGACTCGCCCAATCATTCGTTTCCCCTAGCGCCCTCCGGGACAGTCCGGGACCTGCCGCACGTGTTTCTTCAAACAACTGGGGATGCGTAGCGTGATGTGCAGTTTCTTCGACCCCACCGGCTTTTACTAGTAGCTCGGTGGTTTAGCTGATTTCCAATATTGGTAGTTTGAACACCACGTAAAGGAAAAGGCCTCGTATTCCCTCCCTCCCGCCGGCCCGTCTTCCGGACCGTACCCTGATGAATGACACCACGGTCCTTGTGCCAACATGCCAGAACTTGCCAGCGCACCCGCTTGGCGACCAAGACTTATGCAATAGTAAACATAATGAAGACCTATAGCTTGCATGATCTCTATCGAACGATCGAGGCCAACTCCGGTGGGAGGATAGCATGCCTCTACTTGCTCCGGTGCTCCTACAAGCTGGGAAACTCTTCTGTCACACAGGGCTCATTTCATTGACTGATCTGGACAAGCAGCCGGCAGTGGAATGGGAGGCTCAGTCTTCGGTCTTCAGGTTTACCAAAAGACAAACGCGGCATCGTCATCATTCCGAAGTTTGCTTCCAAACTTACCAACATCTAACTCGACTGTACAACCACAATTTACAAGTAGCTAGAACGTAGTTCAAGTCTTCCACCACTTACAAAAGCCATCTGTGTGATTCCTAGCTAACAGCGCGATAACGGTTCTGGCTGAACGGCCGATTGCTTGTTTCACCCCAGTATGATCGACACCAAAATCTCCACCACCACCAAACGCACCCAAGCACCAGCCAGCATCACCCCGCCAATTACCTAGTCCCACCCTGCCCTCCCCTCCTACTCCGCCTCCGGCGGCACCACCAACTCCGTCCCATTCATCTCCCCCACATCCAGCGCGACAAGGAACCTGCTCACGCAATTATACGCCGCCACCGCCGTCGTCAGCTCGACCACCTCCCTCTCCCCAAACCACGCCCTCAACCCCTCAAACACCTCCTCCCCGACCCTCACCTCCAACGTCATCGCGTCCGCATACCGCACCACCGCCTTCTCCCTCTCCCCCAGCCCGCGCACCTCCTCCCCCCTCCGCTCCAGCTCCGCGACGGGCTCCTTCCGCAGCAGCCACGCCAGCACGTCGCGCCCCACGCCCGCCGCCGCCGCCAGCGCCGCGTGCGCCCGCCACTCCCACGCCGCGTCCGTCAGCGCGCCCACGCGGCTGACGGCCAGCTCGAGCGCGCCCGCGTCGACGACCGTCTGCGTGCGGATCGCGCCGAGGAAGCCGTTCCAGCCGTCGGCCACCGGCGGGCTGTGCAGCAGGGCGCGGTCGAGCGGGATCAGCGGGCGCGGGTGCCGCCGCGCGGCGATGCGCGAGTAGATGGCTGCCGTTGCGGCGGGGTCGGGGTTCGAGGGCGAGGGGGAGGTGGGGGGAGAGGCGGGCGCGTAGGGGAGGCGCATGGTGAGGGGGGTGGTGGTGGTGAGCGGGCGGTGGGCGTGGTGGTGGTGGTTGTTGTTGTTGTTGTCGTGGTGACGTGCGAAGTACGTCGGCCGGGAAATAATAAAGGATGGACGTTGTTGGGCCGGTGGGAAAGCTGTCCTGGGGAGGCCTGGTTGTGGTCAGTGTGGCCTAAGCGAGGGCTGCAGTGCTCTGCAATTGGCGGGAGCCGGCGGTTACCTTGAGGCTTGTAGCAGTGCAGTCTCATGGATGCAGGCGAGATCGGGGGATCTCTCGCGCATATATGCTGTGGAACGGGCACTATTGAGGGGTAGGCGTGGTGGGGTAGCGTGTAGCCAAAATCCAAGGCTTCGGTAGTGCTGGTTGCGTGCATGTGCATTGCAGCTCGGCCGCGGTAAAAGACTTACCCCCTTGTCCCAGAACCACGCAACAACTCAATCACCACCATGGCAACGCAAAAAGACCATCAGATCAAATGTTCTCTCGATTCTCTCCGTATGATAACATATCAACGCTGGATATTCGCGTGCACAATGTCCCAGAGCCTCCCAAAAAATAAAAAATGAAAACCACACAGATATTTACAACGCCAGGTATGCCCAATCATCCAAACTCGTTTTTCATTTAGATGGCCGACGAGGCCTTGCCCGCGGCATCCTTGGGGGCCAGGCGGACGTTGTACTCGAGGTCGAGAGAGGCCTTGGGGTCGCCCTCCTTGGGGGAGAAGTGGATGATCAGGTCATCCTTGACAGCGAAGACGGAGTCGTCGATGAGGTGGGGGTCAGTGTCGGGGTAGAGCTGGGTGACGACGGGCTTGTAGTCGGGGTGGCTGACCATCAGGTGGAGATGGGCGGGCCTCCAGGGGCTGCGGTCCATGAGGCGGAGCAGAACACCGGCGGGGCCATCGGTGGGCAGCGCGTAGGCGGTGGGCTTGAGCATGTAGAAGTGGTATTCGCCGTTCTCGTTGGTCCTGAACTTGCCGCGCAGGTTGTTGGGCTTCTGGCCCTCGGGGTCCTGGAAATCGTACTTTCCGTTGGAATTGGCCTGCCAGATGTCGAAGACGACGTTGGGGATGGGCTTCTTGGTCTCGATGTCGATGACCTTGCCGTGCATCAGAGAAATCTCGCCGTTGTGCGCGCAGTCGATGATGCTGCCGCCGTTCTCACGGAAGGGAGCGTGGGGGCTCCAGAAGGGGCCCAGGATGGTGGACGAGGTCGGGGCCTCGCCGGTGGCAGAGAGGTGCTTGTTGGCGATCTCGTCGACAAGACTGGGCAGCGTCAGTTAGCCAGGCGCGCCTCTCCTGGATGCGCGGGGGGAGCTTACGATTCCAGGCCGATGACGTCGGTGATGCGGTGAGTCTCGTTCCTCTTGCCGTCGCTCTCGGCCCAGAGCTTGCCGCACTGGTTCATGAACTCGACGCCAGCCATCCACTCCTCGGTGGTGAGCTCAACCTCGCGGGCAAAGTCGTGGATGTGCTTGAGCATGCCGCTCAGGACGAAGCGGGCACGCGGCGGGCAGGCCGGGCCAATCGCGTTGATGACATTCTCGGTGAACTTGGGGTCGAACTTCTCAGAGGACATGGCCATTGCTGCGGTTGGGGAGTGCCGGGGTTGCGGGAGCGGGGAGCTGCGGGTGCGAATCTGCAGAGATGCGGGAGGAAAAGTGAGTAGAGATGAGGACTTGGGAAGCAGCAGGGTCGAAAAAGGGCTGGCAAAGTTTATATAAGTGCCCTGCGCCTGCCTCACAGGGCACGCGGCAGATCCATCGGCTGAGACCTTTTACTCTGGGGAAGCGTTGGCTTGCGCCGAGCACGAAGCCGCGCCCATCGCGTTCGTTGCCGGCGTGCTTCCCGTCAACCAGGGCCCCCGCAGCCCAGCCCCGCGCACGCCCCAGACCCTTGACTCGCAGGCCGCGTGCTGCCGACCGTCGGCGCGCTTTTGCAACAGACGCCCCGCTATTGGCCCTGACGCCGCCTGACAACAACCGATGGCAGCAACCGGCGCGATCCCGTCGCTCCATAGCCAAGGGTAATCTCTCTTCCCTTGCACGCCTTACCCAACTCGGCATCGAGCTCTGGCCGCTGTGGCGCCTGTACCGGAGCTCCCAGCTGTCCCCGCCGCAAATACCCATCGAGCTCCAATGCGCGCGTCCTGCCGACTCTTCCAGCGTCTCCCACGAAACTGTACGTCGCAGCTGTTGCGACCTCTCGCCAGCATGGGCAAGCATCACTTGATGGTCGGCACCTGGGTCCGCCCGGGTGCCATCTTCACCTTCGAGTTCGACGACGAGGCGCTGACTTTGAAGCTCCTCAAGCGCACTGAGATCGACTACGACGAGCCTATCTCGTGGATGACTTTCAGCGTGAGTCTTCCCTGCGCCCAACTCCCCTCGAAATCGCCTGATGCTTTGAATTCTTTTCCCCCCCGCAGTGCATGCAAGACTGATCCATGATCCGGGAACCAGCATGATAGGAAGCAGATTTACGGCGCGTCCATGAAGACGTGGACCAGCTACACGGTCAAGAGCCCAACCGATATCGAGCGGAGCGCATCACACCCAATCTCTGGGCACCGTACGTCTCTTCATCCCTCGATCGCACGGAAAATGAATCCAGGCCGCCTATCCTTCTCCACCTCAGGTGATCTAACATAACATTCTTCCGCAACAGCCCTCGCCGCGAACAAGGATACCAACACCCGCGCCATTTTCCTTCTCGCCGCCAAGCAAGCCCCGTACAACGTCTACGGCAACCCCTTCTACGACCACGCTGGCTTTGGCAATGTGTTGTCGGTCAACGAAGACGGTTCGCTGAAGGAGAACATCCAGGACTACGAGTATGAGCCCAAGACGGGCATCCATGGCATGGTCTTTGACCCGACAGAGACGTACCTGTACTCGGCCGATCTGCGCGCAAACAAAGTGTGGACGCACAAGAAAGACCCCAAGACCGGCCAGCTGACCCTGCTCGGGTCTCTGGAGGCACCAGACCCAGGCGACCACCCAAGATGGGTTGAGATGCATCCAAGCGGGAACTACATTTATGTTCTGAACGAGGCTGGCAACAACCTCGCGGAATATGTGATTGACCAGCAAACGCATCTGCCCGTCTTCACCCACCGTACCTTCCCGCTCATCCCACCAGGTACGTGAAGTCTGCGGTGCTAGCTAAAGCCTAACGTGGCCGCGCTGACTCGCCTTGCAGGCCTCCGATATAACCTCAAGAACTACCGTGCCGATGTTGTCTTCACTACGCAGAGCGGGAAGACGCTGTTTGCGACGACGCGATCGAACACAATTGGCGTGCCTGGCTACATCAGCGCGTTCAGCCTGGCGGAGAACGGCAGCATCGAGAGGCAACTGTTCATGAACCCCACTTCGTCTAGTGGCGGCCACTCGAACGCGATCGCACCATGCCCGTGGACCGACGAGTACATTGCCATCACAGACGATACGGTCGGATTCATTGAGATGTACAGATGGCAGGATGGATTCTTGGGCAGGGTTGCGAGATGTGAGGTTACCGAGCCGGGCTTCGGCATGAACGCCATCTGGTACGACTAGACGTAGGAATTAGATTCAAGCAACATGCTATTGGCTGTCGAGCTATGCCCCTGCGTGCCTGACAGAAGATTCGCGGAAAAAGATAGATGTGGTGGTTCGATGCTGCGATGCGAGTGCAGAAAGTTCATCCGGATGGCATCTCGACTCAGAGAGGAAGTTTGGCAACAGACTGCACACGCGCAAACACACGAGTCGTACAACCGGTACAATACTGCTACGCAGCTTTTTTTGCGGCAGATTACAGGTGCTTGTTGCGTATGCCCCTGACAGGAAGCTCCAGCACTCACAGTCCCAATTTGAGCGCAAAGCTCCATCGACAGAGCGCAGCAACGACCAAGCTCTCAGGCGTCGCAAAAAAATCGGCGGGGCACCCCGCTGACGTCGCTCGGCGTTGGGCGGCTAAAGACACACCCGAGGTCCAGTGCCGGGCTGGCGACGGATCCACGCGGGGCGCCACATCCCGACTTCTCTGCCGGCTGCGGGGCAACGCAAGCTAAACGAGCACGTTGACACAGCTCGGCCTTGCGAGTCCATGAAGCACACTAGTAGCTCCCAGTCCTCACAAATCTCTCCTGATGTTCACGTTGTCGTCTTCCACCAGGACTCGAGCCATTGGCCCCGCCACAGCGCAGAGACTCGCCGCCGCTCCCGTTTCGTTCTCCGCCGCCGCCGCCAACGTTGCCGAACCGAGCACCCGTAGCAGCAGCAGCAGCCCACGAGGAACAGAAGCAAGATGGCGCCCGTGCCCGGCCTCCTGTACGTGACCATGCAGCCGCACCCCGAGTTGCCCGACTCGGTGTTCCACGACTGGTACAACAACGAGCACGGCCCGACGCGGCTGCGCCTGCCCTTCGTCGCCAACGGCTACCGCTACCGCGCCGCTGACCTCGATGGCGATGCAGCAGACGCAGACGGCCGCAAGGGCTCCAAGGAGAAGCCCGAATGGGTCGCCCTCTACGACATCCCCGACATGAACGCCCTCAACTCCGAGGCCTATCTCAGCCTGCGCGGCCCGCCGCTGAAGAGCGAGAGGGAAGCTACCACCATGAAGAAGATCCACGTCGACAGACGCGTGTACGATCTCATGAGCGACAAGAAGAAGGAGGGCTACAAGGAGCTCGACGACGTCGACGCCGAGGGCAAGGTCGGCGGCGTGCTCGTCTCCGTCACGGCGATCCTGAAGCCCGGCGCCGACGAAGCCGAGTACAAGCGATGGGCCGAGGACGAGCATGTGAGCCTGCTCTCCAAGGTGCCCGGCTGGCGGCGGTCGAGGCGCTTCAAGTACTCGGCCGTGGTGAAGCCGCTCGGGCCGGCCGATGAAGTCAAGCACACCGAGTACATCGCGCTGCACGAGTACGACCCAGAAAACGGGCTGGGCACCTCGCCCGAGTTCAAGGCCGCCACGACGACGCCGTGGACAACCAAAGTCAACACCGACATCGTGGCCGAGAAGAAGCGCCGCGTATACAACCTGGCCTACACCTTCGGCCCCGCCCCGCGCTACCTCTCCTCGCTCACCGCCGGCGCCGTCCCCGAATTCAAGCACCCAGACGGCACCACCAAAACCATCCCGGCCTCCCCAGACGGCACAGCCCCCGCGGCCATCGAGTCCTACATCACAACCCCCGACGGCGTGCGGCTCGACTACCGCCTCGACGGCGGCCCCACCTCCTCGGACCACTCCCCCCTCCTCCTCCTCATCAACTCCATCCTCACCGACCACCACATCTGGGACGCCTTCGTCGCCTCCTTCCTCTCCGACCCCACCAACTCCCACTACCGCACCCTCCGCTTCAACTCGCGCGGCCGCACCAGCGCCTGCGGTGAATCCCCCGTCACCGTCGACTCCCTCGCCGCCGACGCCGTCGCCCTCCTCGACGCGCTGCGCGTCCCCCGCGCCGCGTCCGTCGTCGGCGTCTCCCTCGGCGGCGTCACCGCCCTCGCCGCCGCCCTGCGCCACCCCGCCCGCGTCGCCTCCTTCGTCAGCTGCGACACCAACCCCACCGCGCCCGCCGCCAACCCCCAGCTGTGGGCCGACCGCATCGCCGTCGCCGAGGCCGAGGGTGCGACCACCGCGACCACCACAGACAACGAAAACGAACCCATCGTCGGCACGCGCCTCGCCGAAGCCACCGCCCGCCGCTGGTTCGTGCCGCAGTCGTACGACGACGCGGCGCTGCGGCCGCGGCTGGACGCCGTCGAGGCGGCCGTCGCGCGCAACAGCCTGCACGGCTTCAAGACGGCGGTGCAAGCGCTGTACAGCTACGACTACGCCGGGGAGATGCGGCGGGCGGGCGCGGTGCCCGGCGCGTTTCTCGTCGGTGCGGGAGACGGGAAGTTGCCCGAGGGGATGAGGAGGATGGCGGAGGCGTATGGGGCGGATGTCGAGGGGAGCGGCGGGAAGAAGGCGCCGTTTTATCTCGTGCCGGATGCCGGGCATTTGCCTATGGTGGAGAAGCCGGAGGTGGTGAAGGGGTGTGTGACGGAGTTTTTGAGGGGGCTGGGGATGTAGGTGGGGTGTGTGTGGTGGCGTTGGCTAGTAGGTACGTGAAGCTTTGCGCGAGATTGGCGGAACCCGAGGCGGCCTGGTGGATTTCATCCATCGTGTTCGCAGGGGCGCCAATGGCGAGTTGCTTGCCTCTTCGTACGGAGGACAAGATGGAGGTGTATGTGTGCTAGATGGGATGCGTCCCACTGACTGAGACATGAATTGTTATGACGATGATATGTAAATGTGCGAGTAAGGCAGCGCCTTGTCAAGTTATCCTCCAGTCAGAATTTTGTCTGTGACTAGTTATTAAGGGCTTGATTAGATAAATCAGCTTTAGCTACCACCTTTGTGACTTCTAAGAAACTTACTACTGTACGAAGATGGTAAGGAAGGAATAAGGAGTTACCAACAAGTAGGGATGATACCACAGGCTTGTTAGTGCAGACTAACCTCAGTAGCAAGTAGAGATCTAGACGACGAGTTCATGTTTGGTATGATGGGCGCTCCCAAAGTGGAAGCAGCATGCTGGGATTTGCCACGTTTATACAAACACGTTGCTCGTTCTTTTCTCCCCTATCCCTCTTCCATTGGTGCATCGTTTCGGCTCAACAAATACTCACGAGTTTGACCTTGCCATCGGCGCCTGAGGACCGCTGTGTACTTGATCTCTTGGCCTCGACGGATGGCACAAGGCTGACGCAAGGCCTGATTGCCTGCAAACCCTGTTTGTTGTCTTTGGGGAGGGTCCTGTCGTGCAGTGTCATTTCGGTTCTGCAGTGTGCATACGCGCGCGGTGCGTTTATATGGAATGATATCCGGCGTCGTCGGTGAGTGGAAGAGATGGCGTGTGGATATTGACGTCGGTGGCGGTATGCTGGCGATGCTGGATAGGTTAAAGGATGCCAGTTGATGCGATTTAGATGCAGGCTGCGGTGTTGTTCACACTGAGGGCGTCGGTAACAGCCAAGCATATATCCGAGGCGTATGTCCGAGCAGCGTACTTATATCAGTCGGAGGAGGGCCAGGAATTAACCTGAGGGCGAGGGAACTGCGCTGTCGTGGAAGGACTTGGTGAGAGATTCATGAGGCCGTGCTGGCTGCCCGTGTACTGGACTGATAAGCTGGCGCGACAGTAGTAGAAGAAAGGTCAGTGAAGGGTTGGAGACCGTTACTGCTTGAGTTACCGTGCTGTGTGGGTTGGTCAGGAGGAATTGGTGCTTTCCCGGGGTTCGAGAGCATAGCCATCTACAATTCTGGTCCACTCTTTTCATTAGGCATTTCCATTTCCTCTCCGTTCGCCCGGAATGCGGTCAAGTACGCCAGAAAGCAACGACATGGTAATAAGCTTGTTAGTGAAAGGTATGAGTGAGAGTGCGAGAGAGATTTGACGAGGCGCTGCATAGTTGACGGCCACTGGGTAGTCGAAGCACTGATGCTAGCATTAGTGAAAGTTGAGAGTAATAGAAACATGCGTCCTCGAATGCTTCAACCACGCGTACATGGCCTGAGAAGGCAGTCCTTCGCGCAGAGCGGCACCATTTGCCCCAAGAAGGGCCTTTCAGAAGGCCACCATCGTAAGTGACGAGGGATCTGTCGGCTGCACGGGGGGTTAAATCCGCAAGAAGTCCGACGCCAAGGCGAGAGTGCGGTTTGGTCAGGGTCTAGATGGGCGAACAAGATGCAAGGATGCAACGCGGTTCCACTTGGGCCGGGCTAGTGACGTCTCACAGTTCATCGCCTCATGTCGGGATATCGTGAGTCCAGTCGGTGGCTCGTCCGTTGGGATTTGCGTTACGTTAAGCGTTCAGCCGGTTACGTTACGCAAAAAGGAGCGCCCTCCCGGTCCGCTCTCCGCTGGTTCGAGGGCCAGGAAGGAAGAGGATGGCGAAGACGGTCGGCAAGAGCCCTCGCGTCCCGCTTTGCGCCATCGTCCATATAAGTGTTTCCCTTCCGCCCTGCCCAGAGCGCTTGATTGGTGCCAAGGAGTCTCAGTCCTTTCTGAGTGCGACGTCGTCGGGAGACGAGAATTATTTCGGCCGAGCACGAGCAAAGACCGGAAGAGTCGACGACAAAGGAAAAGGAGAACGCCGTAAAGCGTCGGGGAAACGAAAGCCGAGAGGTGGGCCGGGTGTCGACTTGGGCGTCCCTTGCACTGCCTTACGTCGCCCAACGGAAGCCAAGCTCTTTTTCCCCGATGGTTGGCGGCCTCATCACGAGAGACGTGAGGCTCTTCGGCAGCGGCGACGGCAGAGAGAGGCGGCGCAAAGGCGAGAGAGCGGCGCGCTGGTTGGGCGAACTGGTCGCGTGGTCCGGAAGGTTGATTCCTTGGCGCGAAGGGAAGGCGGTCAGGCGGCGGGCCAGCCCCAGAACAGGCTTGAGAGCCGCGCGCCGCTCGCACCACAGCCCGCACCACAGCCCGCACCACCGCCCTCTTCCCCCAGTGTTGTGTCAGTGTCCCCACGGGGCGTCCCGGCATTTGCCTTTCCCACCAACCGGCGCCCATCACCAAGGCGCGCCGAATTACCCCTTCCGACACGGCTGAAAAAGAAAAAAAGCCCGTGTGAGCCGCCGCGGGCCCCATCGCACCATCGGGCGGCGAGAGGAATTCAAAAGGATCGACTCCCCCGGACGCCGTGCGGCCGCCCCGGCTCCTGTCGCCCTTCGGTACATATGCACCCCGGCTTTTCCTTGATTTGCGCTACCCACACACTCACCCCCACCGCTTGTATAAATACCCACTGCGCCCCGTGCCTGCGCGCGCGCCTCCCCCAGCATGGGGAAACAAGCCCACATAAGCACCAAGGTATGTCATCTCTCCGTCACTACCTCGCTGTGTCCCACCCTGCCCAGCCACCCACCCACTCGATGTATTCATTGCTGCACCATGACGAAAGACGAAAGACCAAGTGTGGAAGCGGAAGTTGTTCGGCTTCTATTCATTAACTATATATATACAGACACAAGCGTGGGAATCATTACGCCCCCAGAGGACATCAACGACCTCGGGATGCTCCAAAAAGAAATCCGTCTTTTCCCCATAACACCGTCAAAATGCGAGACAACAAGACGAACACCACGCCTTCCATCTCTGTTCGCTCTCTTCTTTTCGTACCGCTTCTCTGCCCAGCCCAGCTGAGATCAAACTGTTCCAAGACGGAAAGGAGCATGCAAAAAAAAATTCATTCGAGGACTTCCCACAAGACAACACAACACTTCCTCTAGTGGACGGGGTTGGTGAGCGTGGGCTCCACCGAAGTGCCCTCCTCGTCGCTCATGGCCTCGTCCTCGCTGATGAGCGCGAGCTTGCTGCGAGCGCGCAGCGCCGGGCCGAACTTGAACATGACGAAGGGGATGAAGGTCAGGACGACGGCAACGAGCGAGAGCAGCAGACCGGCCCACTGCGAGCCCATGTTGTGGAAGAACTGCGTCGCGAACAGCGGCGACACGGCGCCGAGCGTGTTGCGCATCAGACCCTGGCCGGCGATGGCCGACGACGAGTTCTGGCCGTAGCAGTCGGCCGTGTACGAGTAGCACGACTCGAAGATGAAGAAGATGCCGATGGCGATGAGGGCGAGGGCGATGACGGGGCCCACCCAGATGAGGTAGCCGTACTGGGTGAACGAGTAGATGAAGAGGCCGATGGGCAGCCAGACGGCACCCCAGAGAGCACCGTACAGACGCGCCTCGGGGGCGACGTTGCCGTTCTGCTCCACGTTCATCTTCTCGTACTTGCTGATCTGGAGGAAGTTCAGGCCGAACGCAATGGTGGTGCCGACGCAGAGCGCGATGTAAGGAAGACCCGCTGCGGACATGGTCAGTAAGAGCTAGGGATTTTCGGGGAAATCGTAAAGAGGTGGACTTACAGACACCCTCACTCCAGCCGTGCTTCTCGGTGAAGGTAATGGGGATAACCGAAAGGAAGAGGAAGGTCAGGAACCAGGCGAAGGCGATCCAGAGACCAAAAGCAAAGACGACGGGCTCGGTGGCAAGCATCTTGACGGCCTTGACGGACGAGGCGTTGAGCATCTGCTTGATGTTCCTGGCCTCGAGATCCATCTGAGCCTTGTACCGCTCGTCGCCAGTCGCAGCGCGGATCGCCTTGGCGCGCTTGTGGAGCGTCACACCACCGCGCGTCTCCTTGAAGAAGACGAGGATGATGATCAGAAGAGGAACGCAGGACAGACCCTGGATACCCTCGATCCAGCGCCAGCCAATGGCCTGGTCGATGAAACCGGCATAGATGGGAGCACCGACCGTGCCCAGAATGGCCACGTAGGAGAAGAGGGCCATGGGCCTCGAGCGCTTCTCCGGAGGGTACATGTCGTCGAAAGTACCGCCGACCAGGATGGTACCAACACAACCGAACAGACCGAGGAAGGCGCGCATGACCAGGATGGTGGCAATGTTCTTGCCGAGCGCCAGACCAATGAAGGTAATGCAGAAGCAGAAGTATGCTCCGACGTAGATGACCTTACGACCGACCAGCTCGCAGAACGGAGCCAGGAACATGGGGGCCATGGCGCAAACGAAGTTGAACAGGAAGAGACCGAGCTGGCCAATTTCCGTCGAGGTGCCAAATTCTTCACACATGCTGCTGACACCGGAGCTGTATGCGGTGGTGGCGAGACCAATGGTCAGGGTCATCAGGCACAGCAGTGCCGTCGACATGGATTTCCGGGCGTTGCTCCAGTTGAAAGGGTTCTCGGCATCACCAGGGGCGAATCTCAGCAGGATGAAATCCTCGCCCTCGTGGCGGTGGTGGTCGAAGTAGGTGAGCGGCATGTCGATCTCGAGCTCGGTCAGCGGACCATGCGAGAGGCCCTTGTCCTCTTCGGCGTGGAGAGCCTGGAGGTATTGGCCGCCGGCAAGACATCCCTTGGACTTCTGGACCGGCTTCTCACCCGCGGTGGAGGACTGCGAGGATTCGGGGTTCCCGCCCTCGACGTGGGACACGTTGTTGTTCTGGTGGTGGGATTTGCGGACCATGGTGACTGATTGTTGAGAGGATCGGATGGAAAGGTACCAGCTACTTCGCAGAGCACTCCACGGGACGAGGGTATATAAAGCATGTGCCGAAAAGGAGCAGAGGGCAACGCTCCAGTCGGCGTGGCGCTACGGCGACGAGGGCAAGCGTGTCACTCGATGGTCCCCCGATGACGTTGGACTCCATCGGGTCCGAACGAAAGCCAAGCCGATGCTGCGACGACCAGCAAGCGTATCCACCGCGGACGAGCAGGGCCCAGGAGCGGACTAAACGGCGTGGCGGCCATACCGGGATCAGGCGAACAAGCAGGTCACAAAACTCCACCGTCGGAGCTCAAAGCAGCGACGGGGAAACCGAGCTCGGCGAAACTTTTTCAGAACCCGACGCGGCCTCTGGATTTGCCTCTCTCCAATCCGCCAGCACATTGCTCGCTCGTTTGGACGCGCAGAGCCAACGCCAGCCGACTTGCTGCTCGCCGGACGCGGGTCACAGGCGTCGCGATGCAGACGCGCAACCACAGGACCGGACGGCGAGGAAGGTGGAGCGAGGAAGAAGTCAAATTTGTCGAAAAGTGGGCTCTTCACGGATGCCGGGCCTGCCGCCGCAAAGCCGCCGCGGTTCTGGCGGGCGTAGCGGCGCTAGATCAACAGCCTTATCGATTATGTCAGCCCGACAGCCATTGCCATCCCGGCCGCAAGCCCTGTCGATCGGGAGATCAGAGCAAAAGAGCCGCTCGCGCCTGCCGGCAAACGGATTCAGGACCAGCCGCAGCCGGACGGGAGGGCACTGTTCGTCGCGGCTTGGTGCCGAGCGCGACGCGTCGGGGGCCTGGCGGATGATGTCACGGGCGGCGAGGCGTAAAAGGCGCCGACTGCCACGGCCCCTCACGGCGGCGCTGAGGGTCGACTTTCTCGGACTGGCAGGCACTGCAGGGCGCTGGCGTCGGTGGCGCCCAAGGGAAAGCCAGAGCTGGAGCGTTGCTTGGACGGTGATGGCAGTGGGGCTCGTGAGGGCTCGTGAGGGCGTTCCGCCAGCCGTGCCGCTAGCGCCGCGAGCCGCCTGCTTGTCCCAACTGCCCCTGCCCTGCCGACAACACCACGCCCCAACACGCTACACCTCTACCCGCGCCGCCGGGGGCGCATCACGACGCCGTCGTCTGACCGGCGTGGTCGCGTGCGGCGTGCCTGCTCCCGCGCTCTGCACCACCGCGCCGCGATTGTCCAAGCTGTCGCGTCGCGTTGCGTGCCGGCTGCGACGCTGTGCAGCTCGGCTCCACTGATTGCACCACGCCAATGCCGCCTGCCCGCCTCACGACGGGCCATTCTCCTATCTGGCCAAGAGTGGACGCTGCTCGACACCATCAGCGCTCGCCTGGCCCCCCAATGTGGAGGCTCGGCGGTGGGTCGCTCGCACGCGTTCGTCGTCCCGATCTCACCGCCCACTCGATGCTCAGTGCTGTCGGGCCCATTGTGGGCTGATGGGGCTCAGCTCTCCTAGCGAAGAGGAAATTGTCGAGAGACCCATGGGGTGCCCGCAGCACCTCCTCATTTCCTCCAGCTTCTCTCTCTCCCCAATCTCCATGAAATCCCCGGCTACGGAGAAGATGGAGTACTCTGGAGAAAAGCACGCCATGGGCCGACACCTGCAGCGGCCACGCGCCAGCGCGCAACGGCGGCGCCGGAGCCCTCGAGTAGTGATGATAGCTCGGCGGGGGGCTGTTTGTCCGACGCTTGCCCATGCGTGACGTCACAGGGTCCTGGGCGAGAATTCTGCTCGACACATCGCCGTCGCTCTTCAGCAGTTGTTGCAGCTGCCCCGACTTGATCCTCGCCCTGCGCGAGGCTACGGAGCGGATGCTCGTCGGAGCGGGTCTTGGTGATTGACATTTCCTGGTCGCCCGGCGGCAGCGCTCGGCGGATGCCGTTTCGTCAGGGCTCGACGTCGTCATCGATCAAAGCGTTCAAGCTAACTGTCGTAGGTAGACGCCCGTCGCCCTTCACACCGCCCGTCCTGAACAGGAGACCTTCAACACACGTGGTACGATCCTGGGACGTGAAACCCCATCCGCCGTCGCGGAGCGCCCGCGTTGGCCCGGTGAATCATGAGGCCCGTCAAAATTTCCCTGCTGCCTCTCCGCGCTGGGAAGGTACCACCGCAGCGTCCCGCATGCGGGCGGAGTCTGGAGAGCGTCGCCTGCTCCAGCTTTCTCGCGCCTCCCCATGGTCCCGATATCGCGGCACAGCGCCCAGAACCACGCGCTGATGAGAGAAGACTCTCGCTCGGCAATCTCGCCTCCTGCGCGTGGAGCAGATTTCTGCTTGGAGCAAGTGTTGTCTCTTTCGCGCCTGCCGCTCTGTCCTACTTCTGGTCACCCTGACCTCGTTCGGGCCAGGCCAGCTGCACTCCCGTCCCACGAAACATGTTGAGCGCCGAAGACGCAGCTAGCCGACCGCCAGGCACGGTTCAGGTGTCTGGCCTCCCATGTGCGCGTGCGTCGCTTACGTGGGATCCGTGGCAACCATGGTGTTTGGGAAACACTGCTGATAGGCCATTTCACCGTCCCAACTGACTTCCCCCCTGGAGAAAGTGAGGCTGGGGTGCTGCCCGAAGCACGAAGCACGAAGGATTCGAGCCCGCCTGCGGTTGCACTCGTAGCCTCCTAGTTTGGCCCACTTTTGCTGTCTCCGTCGCAGGCGCTACCTTGGTCTCGGCACTGGCTGGTGCTACAACCACTGGCTGTGGACGGTCGAGAATGCGTAAGTACCTAGAGTCGCTCTCGTGAATCCCCACAACTTCTTCGATCCCCCGGTCTGTTTGCCTCTGTTTCCGTGACCGAGCGCCTCTTTGCCTTTCCACTCTCTGTTCGCTTCGAGACCAACGCGTAGCCCCTTTTGAAGTTCCAGCCAAATCTCTCCCGCAGCCCAGCCGCATGGTGGTACTGCACAATGTGAGGCGGGATTCCACGTCTGAAGAAGCATTGAAGATGCGGCTGAATGTTCATCAACAAGGGTAGCCACAATGCCGCACAGATAGGGTCCTCAACCTAAGACCGTGCAAATGGAACGTGCAACCCGTCTCATACAAGAATGAGGCTTCCGTGATTTGGTATATGTAGGATGGTATGTGAGTAGCTCAAATCAATACTGGTTTCGCTTATGCTGTTCTGCTTCGTAAGCCCTGCTGTGATGGTTTCCAATTGACGGCGGACTTACAGCCATACACCCAGCACTGATCTTTTACTGCAGTCTACTCGTGACTTGAGTATTAAGCATAAACAATTCCATATCGCTACGCCGGTTTGGCCATCTACCGACCGCACCGTGTTGAAGATCGAGACGCCGCACCATAGTAGATACCCAGAATAGAACACCCAATTAGGTCTAGCTTCCCCTTGTTGTATTTAGTCTCCTACGAAGTGTTCGCCCCTTAGAGGAGTTAATCTATTAGATTTAAACAGGTTATAAGCCCGGCGTATACCGACGTATCTCTAATAGCTACGTTTATAACGTATTTAATACGGTTCTTCTCGCTAGAAATATTAGCGTAAATAAGTACTCTAAGAAGGCCTAGTAGGCCCCCTAGTATAAAGATATAGACGTTACTATAGGCTTAAGTATCTCTATAGATTATATTACGGCGAGCGTATAGGCTTAAGTATTTAATACTTAGAAAGTATAGGCTTAAGTACTCCGATCTTAAGAGAATATAGGCTTAGATACTCTATTCTAGAAGTTCTATAGGCTTAAGTACCCCTTAATAGCTATACGGGTAGTACGTATAGATAACGTTCTACTAACGTTTTACGGGCTTAAATACCTCTAGATAGCTATACGGATAGTATATAAATAAAATTCTATAGGCTTAAGTATCCCTAGACAGCTATACGAATAGTATATAGATAAAATTCTATAGGCTTAAGTGCCCCTTAATAGCCGTAAAAGCGGCGTATATAAATATATAAATACTTATATATATAAGGGTCTAAGAGATTTAACGGAGTTTAAATATATTATAATATATTTATATACGATCTAACTAAGCGAGGCGACTAGAAAATATTACCGCTTAAGTTATAAGAGTCTACGAGCTAGATATAAGGACCTATAGCCGCGTCTCGTATACGCTTCGTATACGAGACCTATAGGAGTTACGTACTAGTTACGTAACTCTCGCTTAGCTATATATAAAAGCCCTTCGGCCTACGGGCGAAGGCCGAATTCCCTAAGAATTCGTCTATTAATTATAAGCCCTCTTCTTATACCTATCTTAAGCTTTCTATTCGTGCCTTATATCTTATATTCGAATCCTTCTCTTTAAATAGCCGGTTTAGGATGCCTTTTAAGCGGACCCTTCTTCCCGTACGCGACGCGTATACGTCGCGTACCGAAAACGCTACGGTCGTATAAGACCCCTTAACCGGGTTAGACTATCCGACCCCTAGCGAATTAGACGATAACGCCGACGAGATACCCCCGATACCTACCGCTATAGAAGAACCTCTCTCTATAACGATTACGCCCGAAGACGTTATTACGAATCTAAAGGCTAAGATCTATAGACTCTCTATAGTAATCCCGACCTTCTCGGCTTAAATTATCGAATTAAACGCTTTAATTAAGGGTCTATAGGAACGTATTAATATACTCTCTTAGCTAAGCGCATCTAAAACGTATACTCCTCGTATATATCTCGACTTCGAAGCGCGGAAGGCGATCTAGCGAGAAAAGAACGTTCTCGAACTATAAACCGCGACCTAGTACTATTTCGATAAGTAGATTAACGAGTTAAATAATAAGTTTAATATACTTAATCTATAAGACTAGGATACTAAGAAGCGGACCCGCTAGGCCCTCTAGGGCCTCGCGAAGTACGAAGTAATCGCCTAATACGTCTACTAACGCCTAGATAAATCTATAATCTAGAGAGAGCTTCTCTTCGAGAAGTTTAAAGTAATCGTTTAAGATTAAGTAAGGAACTCTATCTTACGGCGGTACGAGAATACGGTTATATTCTACCGCTTTCTAATAAAGCCTAGTACGTCGTATTAGAAGTACCGCGCCCGTATAGAAAGCCTATATAAATAGCTTTTATACGCGGTAGCCGATAAGGACCTTCTTATTAATCTCTTCTTTACGAACCTCCTAGAGATCTATCGTAAAGAACTCCTTAAACACTCTACGATAAAGACTATCCGGGGGGTTAAGAAACTCTACGACTTAATTATTAGCCTTAAGTAGACGCTCGGCTTAGTTAAGATAGCGTAGACGGAGAAATAATAGCGCTAGGGCGTAGGCTATAAACGCCCGCGTCCGGCCTACTCTACCGATAGTAGGCGAGGTTAGTCGAGGAACTCGAGCCGATATAAGCCGCCTCGCTAAGAAGACTCCTAGGAGTCGACTTATAGATAAGGCGTAGGCGCTTCGTATACGAAGCGTAACTCGGGCTTTCGCCGATTTAATAAAAACCCGGCTAGTAACTAATCTTCTTTTAGAGCCGATAGCTCGAAGGACGATAAGATCTCGGGAAAAGAATAGTTCTAGTAGCGGCCCTAAGCCGCCTATCTCTAGGACTAGTTAACCGAGGCTTAACTAGACGGATCGTTATAAACGTCCTCCTAGAGTCGCCGGAAGGGCTAGTAGCCTTAAAGGCCCTCTTAGATTTAGAAAGCGATATAAACTTTATTAGATAAAATCTAGTAAGTATCTATCGCGTACTCTTCTCGTACGTTAAGCGTACGCTCCGCGTACGGTTCTTAGACAGCTACTCTATAACTATATAGAACTTCTATAAACTTACCCTCCGGGCTAAAGACGGGATAGGCGTTAAGCGAACTATTAAACCGCGTCTATTCTAGAACGCGTTCTTCGAGGGTTACGACCTAATTCTCGGTCTAGACTAGCTAAAAGCGGCCGACCTTATCGCCCGCTTTAGTACGAACACTCTTAAATAGGGTAATTTATACTAAGACCGTATCGAGCTTATCTCTACGGTATAATTCGCTAGTTAACTAGCCTTAGACGATCTCGTCTACTAGATTAATCTAGAAGGTAAGATTTCTAGTTAGGACTAGCTCCTATTAACGTAGAGAGGCGGAGATCGTAATTCTATATACTACTCGCGACGTACTAGCGCCGCGTATACGTAATATATATACTTCGCATTAAAAGCGTAGGGTAATTCTATTCTTATAGCCGCAACGGTTACCGCACTATAAGAAGGACTTCTAAGTTAGTACTAAGACTTTACGAATATCGTATTAAACGAACTAGCCGGTAAGCTAGCCTAGAACTCTAAATACGACTATACGATCGACCTAGAGGACGGTAAGTCGTCGCCCTAGATATCTATCTATAACCTCTCGCTAAGAGAG
Source organism: Diplodia corticola (assembly GCF_001883845.1). Classification (NCBI taxonomy): domain Eukaryota; kingdom Fungi; phylum Ascomycota; class Dothideomycetes; order Botryosphaeriales; family Botryosphaeriaceae; genus Diplodia; species Diplodia corticola. The sequence goes on from NW_017971544.1 coordinate 187,356, forward strand.
CTATAGATTCTACGAGAATACCTCGATAAGGCTTTTAAGAAGGGCTAGATTCGGCCTAGTAAGTCTTCTACTAGCGCGCTAATTCTCTTCGTTCCTAAGCCTAACGGGACTATACGATTATATATCGATTATCGGGGGCTAAATCGGGTTATAATTAAGAATTAACACCCGCTTCCTCTTATTAGCGAACTATTAAACCGTATATCTTACGCGAAGATCTTTACGAAGCTAGACTTACGTAACGCCTATTATAGGCTCCGTATTCGTAAGGGCGACGAGTAGAAGACGGCCTTTAAAATAAAATACGGCCTATTTAAGTATCTCGTTATACCCTTCGGCCTAGCTAACGCGCCGGCTACGTTCTAGAGCTATATTAATAAAGCTCTTAGAAGCCTCGTAGATACTATCTACGTCGTATATCTAGATAACATCTTAATCTACTCTCGAAACGAGGAAGATTATATCTAATACGTTTAGTAGGTGCTCTAGCGCCTCCGGGACTAGAGCTTATATATTAAGGTATTAAAGTGCACCTTCTATACGACCTACGCGGAGTTTCTAGGGTTTATCGTAACGCCTAGCGGCGTCGTAATAAACCCCGAACGCGTAAAGGCTATTTAAGAATAGCCGAAACCTAGCTTCTTTCGTAATATATAAGTATTCCTTAGCTTTACTAACTTCTATAGGCGATTCGTATAGAACTACTTCTCTATTACTAAGCCCCTAAATAACCTCCTCCGGGACGCTGCTCGGGCACCTAAGAGAGCACCTACGAAGAAGTTCCGAAAGGGCCTAACTAAGTAGTATATTTAGTTCTACTAGCTAGACGACGCTACGTATACGTTTTATACGCTAAAAGACGCCTTTTCGTACGGCCCGGTTCTCCGATACTACGATCTAGTATTATAGCTAATACTTATTACTAATATATTAGATTTCGCCTTGGCTGGCATCCTACTCTAGCCCTAAGCGTAGGAGGGCGACTAAAAATATTAGTTGCCTATTACCTACTATAGTAAGAAGTTTACGGCTATAGAAGTGCGCTACGATACGTACGATAAGAAACTACTAGCCATCGTTAAATACTTTAACGTATAGCGATACTTCCTTATATACGCCTCGTACCCGACGCGCGTACTCTACGATTATAATAATCTTAGATACTTTATAAGCACTAAAAAGTTATTAGAACGTTAGGCCCGCTACGCTAAAACGCTAGCGAAGTTCGACTTCGAAATTAAATATAAACCTAGAGTCTCTAATCCCGCCGATTCTCTCTCTAGGCGACCCGATTACGTATTAGGATTTAAAGAGGTTAAAAAGAAGGTATATCTAGACGCTATATTACTAACGTTATAATAGAAGCTACGGATACGGGAACTTATAGATAGTTCCCCGGGGGCTACTATCCCTACTACGCGCGGCGTATACGAAGAGTATACGAGAGACCCGCGCTATAATAGCTAACCGAATAATACGCTCTCCGTTTCTCTACTAGAACTTATCGCCGCCGTATATACTAGCGCGGCTAGCGAAAACCGTAATAACGCGAGGGCCTAGGGTTCTAGATTCTTAGGTAAGGAAAGCTTACGGCTAGCGTAAGCTTTCGCCGGTATAAAAGAAGCCCGGAGCTTCGTACTACGTTAGGTAATAGTAGTAGCTATACTTAACGAAAAACTAGCTATAGAGAAACCTCTAAGATTACTATTCTTATTTATTAAGGAGGTCTAGCGGAAAGACGATACCGTCGTCTAGCGCTAGACTTAAACCCTAGAGGAACTTACGGCTAAGAGTTAGTCCTTCGACTAAGATAGCCTCCTACGCCGCTATATAAAGGTCTATATCCCTTATAGTACCCCTCTACGGGACGAGATTATTAGGCGTAACTATAACGACCTTACGGGCGGCCACTATAGCTTTAAACGTATATATAAAGTAATCGTACGTAAGTACGAGTGGCCCGGCCTAAATAAGGAAGTTAAGGCCTATATTAATATATATAACGTCTACTAGAGATATAAGGCACGTCGCTATAAGCCCTACGGCCTTCTATAGCCGGTCGAGGTAGAATAAGAGCCGTAGAAATATCTCTCTCTTAATTTTATTACGGACCTTCCTAAATTAAGAGGCCGCGATAGGGGCTTATATAACTCTATTCTAGTAGTCGTAGACCGCGCTACTAAGAAGGTATTTTACTTCCCGGTACGTAAGACGATCGACGTAAAGAATCTTACGGCCCTACTCGAACTATACTTCTTATAGACGATCGTCCCGAACTCTATCGTCTCGGATAGAGGGTTAGTATTTACTAGCGAATACTAGTCCACCCTATACTACGAACTAGGTATTAAACGACGCCTTAGTACGGTATTCTATCCGTAGACGGACGGGTAAATAGAACGTTAAAACTAAGAGATTAAGACGTATCTAAGGATATACTCTAACTAGGAGTAATCTAATTAGGCTAAACTACTACTATAAGTAGCATTCGCGTATAATAATAAGTTATACTCTACTACCGAATATACCCCTAATATCCTAAGCTATAGTACGAATAACGAGGCGTTAGACGGTATTTTTAGATCTAACTAAATAAGAAGTCTCGTAGTAGTATTCTTAGATATCGAGAATATTACTCTCGCGCCCGACGTAGCTAAAGCGTATATTAAACGTATACGTAGCGTATACGCACGTATATACTAGATAATTCTATACGTATAGTAGCTCTAGGCTCGATACTATAATAAAGGCCGCCTAGATCGCTACTTTAAAATAGAGGACGAGGTCCTACTATCTACGAAGAATATTCGTACGAAGCGATCTTATAAGAAGCTAGACGGCCGATTTCTCGGTCTCTTTAAGATTATTAAGAAGGTTAGAAACTCCGCCTACTAGCTTAAGCTACTAGTCTTAATAGCGCGGCTCTATTCTATCTTCTATATATTTCTTCTAGAGCTATACTCCGTAAAGCCCGGTTTCTAACCGCCCGCTATAGAGTTAAAGGATATATAGGAGGTCGAGGCCGTCGTTAACTATAAAGACGGCCCCCGCGGTTCGTAATACCTTATTAAATAGCTAGGCTAGCTAAATAAATATAATAAGTAGAAGTACGAGTACGAACTCGAGAACTATTAGAAACTACTCGACGAATACCGTCGACGGCACTCTAGGGGAATAAATCTACCGGGTATAAAACGCGTACGAAGAGTACGCGGAGAACCTTCGTAACGAGGCGAAAAACCTTAAAAAAATCTACCGGGGAATAACCCCGAAGGTACGAAGAGCGTACGAAGAGTACGCGGGAATCTACCGTAAGTAGGCGAAAAACCTATAAAACGCGGGCGGGAAAGGCCTCTCGGCTTAAGAAATAAGACGAAGCGGTAAAAGCTTAGTCTTTAGAATTTAGAGTTAGAGGGCGAAAGCTACTAAATATATCGTTATACTACGGCTAAGATCGATACGTCGCCGAAAGGTATCTAGAATAGAAACCGTAGTTTCTTTCGTAGTTAGGAAATCCTATAGGACCGATTAACTTACGAAAACTTTCGGGTTAATAACTATAATATAAGAAGAATAGATTTTTATTACTAGGCGTAAGCGCCGCGTACGAGAAGCG